>NC_088856.1:55259472-55362145 GCF_963853765.1 Magallana gigas | reverse complement strand
GCTACAGTTCTATTAAATATTGTGAGACTTAGTAACATCTTATCAAGTTTTCACGAAATATCAATTCAATCTTTCTCAAAACTAACGTTATTTTGATTGTACAACGGATCTACGAAAGTGATGACAAATGTCGAGTCTTGAGACGTTCCCTGACACAGGAGAAGGACGTGTCACAGGGCAAAACTTTGTCTCGTCAATCACTGACGAAAACACACAGGTGTGGGATAGAACAGGGCGCTCTGTGATGAGTGTAGTCTGAGTTGAGAAGCCACCAAGCCACAGCAGGGCCCCGGATGTTATGATGCAATTACATGTAAAGGCAATGAGCTATACTTATCTTGGATTGGCTTCTGTTTTATGAACATTGGGAAAATAAACCAGTTGAAAAAAATCTACGGTCCGTACGTTTTGTTTGTCTGGCATTGATTGTACATGTACATAGAATTGATACGAAGAAATTATGTAGATGATATCGGAGATAATGTCACTGATAAACTTTACTATCCGGAGATTACTGTATATAATCCAAAAAAGAATGGAGGAGGATGTCACACATTAATTTAAAATTAATCGACAAAGAATAAAAAGAAAATCTACATTTCCAACATTTCTTAATCACTGTTGATTATATATTCTTTATCACTGTTGATTATATATTATAATAATCAACAGTGATTAAGAAATAATGGAAATGTGGACTTTGTTTTATTTTTTAATATATTGTATACAATAAACGTATAGTTACGTTAATGACACCCATCAATATCTACTACAAAAATCGTACGAATGTCAGCTCATGTCAATAAATTATAAAATAAATTCCGTGTTAGATTAGTAATAATTTTTTTTTAATGAAATAGCAAAAACACACAGAGAGAGAGAGAGAGAGAGAGAGAGAGAGAGAGAGAGAGAGAGAGAGAGAGAGGGGAGAGAGAGAGTATTGATATATCCGCGTTGCTATTCTGGTTCTCTCCACCGCCACAGTTTCCTATCACCAGACGTCTTGGTCATGTTGTTTGTTTTACTCTTGCTCATTCAGCCAACAGATAAACGTATCAGATTTATCTCCATGTACAGTTATTCCCTAAAATTATGCCCAAATAATCAATGATTTAAAGCTTTTGAGTTGGTTCTAAGAAAAACCCCAATATTTTTCAAGGTTGTACAAAAAATTAAAATGTATGGTTCAATTCGGGCACGTAGCATCAGGGGGGGGGGGGGGGGCAGGGGGGCCCACTTTTTCTAGCAGCAACAATTTTTTTAAAACATACATATAAAAAAATTGAATTATCATGGAGTTCCCCCCCCCCCACACACTTTTTTGGGAGTATGTAAAAAATTGATATGAAAATAGTATATATGAAAATAGTATACTACATCAAATTGTCTAAATAATTAAAATATTATACGCGGTACCTGATTTTTTAGTAAATGAAAAGTATGATTAATATTTGTGAATCGAATTTTACGAGTAGTAATGCCATTATTACTGCCTCTTCCTCTTCTGTAATATTTATTGCACAATGAGATAAACTAAAAAGAGTAACCTAGTTGATTATCAGAATGAATCTGACTTAAACACATACATTGTAGGGATTATATATGGAGAAAAAAAAATAATTTCAGTTAATTGACTAAAGTAAATGGTATTTTTGAGCGCCGCTGTACTTTCCGTAAAACCCCGAACTCGTGGGCGGGTCACCTTTGGCGGCGAAGGTCGCCATTTTATCATTTATTTATTTTTTACATCGATTTCTTCTTACAGCCATTAAAATGATTCACCTGAAGAATAAAGACCTGAGCTTTTTGTGGACACTTTCTCAGGGGAAGAAATTGACTCGATCGGTTAAATTCTTATTCCTTTCGACATTCAAATATTGATTAGTATAAGCATATAAGTATTGTAAAAGCATTCCGAATTCGGAGACAATCTCTTTATAGATAATGTATTCATTCCAGGATATAAACTTTGATGTTACATTGTGATTTAATATGTACCATAACCCAAATATAAGTTAATAATTGATACACCTTGTATAAAGCGTGATGAACCAAACTGTTAATATTACAAAGGTGACTTATAGGCCCAATGGGCCGGGTGCCCAATATTCATGTACAAGTAGTTGTTATAAATTTTGTATCATACGGCACAATTGTACATAATATGCACATGTCACTATAATTAATAAACTACTTACTATAAGAAGAAATAACGCCACATGCTTGGTGATAATAGGGTGTTGTTTATCTACAACAAATTTAGTATCTTGAATAACAACAATTGTTATTTCCGTTCGACAATAATTACTCGATAAACAATGATTATCGTATTTCATTCTCTTAATCGTTTAAGATATTAGTACATGTACATGTACACTGTACATATTTTCTAGTATGATTGTGAATACATTGTATTATCAATTGCAGCGGCTATTGGGTAAAGGAATTGAGTTTTGATGGAAATATATTAAGCTCTCTCTCTCTCTCTCTCTCTCTCTCTCTCTCTCTCTCTCTCTCTCTCTCTCTCTCTCTCTCTCTCTCTCTCTCTCTCTCTCTCTCTCTGACTGTTTCTCTTTCTCTCTGTGAGAAAGAAATCAAAATACTTAGGAAAGGACCGGGGGTGTTTGTGGAGAAAATAGAAAAACTAGAGATAGAGATCATAAAGGTAGAGATTAATATTATATGGCTTATTTACAACTTCGACATTTTTTTTTAATTTATACACTTTCCATGGATCAGGGATGCTGTTAATAAGACGCCAACGTAGGGATTTTGTTTCCGTTGAAATATTTTCCAATCAGACATTTATAGTGTCTATTTTCTTCTGACGGAGTATTCGTTTTCTACGAAATTTAAGTATTAATGTAAATTGTCAATTATTGATGATTTATGGATATTCAATGTCGTACAAATGAGATAGAGATGACTTTGTACTAGTACCAAGGGATTCTTTATTTATTGACGGATTCAAACATCGCCATGAATCGTAAATTTATGAGATAAATTGAGCGTGGATATATCAGAGTCTATCATCATAAATCAAAGATAAATAGGTGTGAAAGTTAAAAAAAAATGAATTTAGAAAATCGTTGTTGAACAAGGTGAGGGTGTGATGCAATAGACAAAAAATGTTCAACTTGACTGAACCATCTTCCATGACCGAGCAGAAATTTGAACAAAGGCCCCGTTTCATGGTATCGGCTGATTATTCAGTGGGAAAGGTCGCTGGTGACAGTAGCCTGATTGACTGTCAATCAGGAATGTCAGGTAAATGTCTACCTGTAAAACCAATATGTCACCTGTACACAGGAAACATGCACGCTTTTCTCAATGGAACCTGTACACCGCGTATCGAGTACAAGTCTCCCCCGTGTCTTTGACTGCCAATAGAATTAATACGCGCCATGAATGCAAAAATTCGATGAATCCCAAATTCTTAGATTTTATGGCTGATGGTTTTCCAGTGAGTAACATTATATAAATAGTGCCTGTTTGGGAGGGTAACAGTTGAAATTGACACCCCGAGAAAACCATTGTCAACCGACGCGAAGCGGAGGTTGACAATGGTTTTCGAGGGGTGTCAATTTCAACTGTTATCCTCCCAAACAGGCACTATTTATTTTGTTATACTGAATGTCTTAATTTTTAAGAAAATTTTACTGCTTTTATATAGGAATAACGTGAATTCTACAGCGAACCGTACGCGCATAATTTTCGCGCATGTAACATTTTTTAATGTTACCCGTTGCCAAGTGCGTTGCTAACGCTGAGGGTAATAGTACCAATCAGATTTCAGTATTTCACATGAAAGTATAACAACAAAGATTGTTATACTTTCATGTTAAATACTGAAATCTGATTGGTTAAGACGCAGTTAATAATATTTACTATTACCCTCCGCTTCGCGTCGGTTGACAATGGTTTTCTCGGGGTGTCAATTTTAACTGTTACCCTCCCAAACAGGCACTATTCAGTTCATAATCCTTTCTATTACCCTCAGGGTTAGCAACGCACTTAGCAACGGGTATCATTTATATATTGGTACATGTATATGTATATGAAGAGGGTGGGGTGTTGGGGGATGCATTGGGGAGGGGTGTTGTCCTACAATACAGCGAGCACTGGTAAGGGCTAGGGCATCTTGACTTGGGCAGACAAGGTCTGGAACGTCCACTCTGCTGAACAAAGCCCTGGAATAATTCCCCCAATCTTTGTAGCTTCAAGAATTACACATTAACACCTCAGTTTTTAGTCTTAGTCTTCATGTATCAAATCCGTTCACACGGAAAGAGCTAAATAAATCCACTCCCCACGCCAAACTTTTTGAAAGACTTCGCAGCGCTGACCAACAGGAAATGAATAAAATATATCAATACAATAACCAAACCGCGATGGACTTCTTCGTACATTTATAGTTAATACATGTACCACTACATGTGTTGCCCCTGAGCGGATCTTTATGGGAATGTGGGTCGGGTGGATCCAGACCCCATCCCCTCGGAAAAATCACATTTCTTAAATTTACATTAATTGCAAAATTACAGAGGATATGCCTCGGACCCCCTGGGAAAATACTAGTATATCTGGATCCGCGCATGTTACATACATGTAAATTTGTGGTTAATACATTACCATTAAATGTGTCTATGATAAAATACATGTATTTATATAATACCTGTATGGTTAAGCATTTGCATTAACCTACAAACATGACATTTTAATGAATTGTGCAAAGAAGGATAACTCTCAGAGAGAGAGAGAGAGAGAGAGAGAGAGAGAGAGAGAGAGATTAGAATTGGCATAACTTAAGTTGAGAATTAAACAAATCAAAGGAAATTACAAAACTATGAGTTAAATACTTAAATACCAAAACAGAAGAGTTTGACAATAAAGACGCCAGCTTTATTACTGTCTTTGCTAGCTCAGGAAAATTCAATGTGTCTATACTGTTAAACAGAAGTTGGTGGCATGACTGATAAATGAACATGATAATAACTATATCTCCCTCCCTTCCCATACATTTACACTTCATTCACTGTAATATCTAGAAAAGAAAATTCTTAAAGTTGTTATATTCATTGAATAGTTAAAATTACAGTTACCAAATGTAATACAAACTGCAATACTGGGTAATTACAATTTAAAGAACTCATAAAGTAACTCATAAAATGACTGAATTAAGACAGTTCTATGCATTTCAAGAAAAGGGGACATTTTACTGCTCAAAAATTTCAGTTTAACCACAGGGGCATCGTATCCGCTCTACACTCTATGACATATATATAATAATATACATGTATTATTATATATATGTCATAGAGTGTAGAGCGGATACGATGCCCCTGTGATTCAACAATATAAAACTGCAAATTACTTTAATATCGCGAAGAACGCCTTTGCCGTCTCCCTGGAGAATATGCACGGTCCCTTTGTGTAACAGGTACTTATTTTCTTAATTTGGTTTAATCGTAGGACTTTATGCCGTATAAGATATCAAAGAAAAGATCAATTTCAACCATGGTTTTTTCTGATACAATTATTTCTACTGCCTTTGCACGCATTGCTACCAAGTGTTACACGCTAATGGCAAGGCTGAAAGAAGTCCCTAAGTTTACTTCGGACAAATTGCTGATCTTAAATTGTGAACAAGCATTGCTGTCATTTTTGCAAATAATCTTTAGTTTCATTTTTGTCTTTACCTTTTAGTTAAGAATGGTCTGAACATATTTAATTGCATAAACATATACAAATGGTTCGAACACAAGTTCTAACAACTTACGAGGTTCTTATTAAGTATAACAATTTACACATTTATGGAAAGTACAAAGAAATGGATATAACTTAAAAATAGTTAAATTATCATGATTATGGAACAAACGTACCTGTATTTAAAAAACCCAGTCCCGTTTGAATTTAGTCTAGGCAGTAAGACTGAAATTACGAGAATCTACGACAATCTCTGATAAATCTTTGAACTGCTAAAAAGATGCGTTGGTTTGACAGTCAAAGATTCATCTCCCCACACAAGTAAATGACAATTAATAACGTTGATTTGATTTAAATTTAGAATGTTTGAAAACAGTTCATTTCGTGCATTGGTATATTTCTTACATCCAAAAAACCCCCAAAAAACAACAACAAACAAACAAAATTAATGATAAGAATTTTCTGGTAATCCACATTGGCAAATAGGGCTTTCAATAATATTTTTCTGAAAAGGTCAAAGTTTAAGATGCATGTGCAGAACTATGTATGAATAACGTAAAGTCGTCTCTTGCCGAAGCAATAATAAAACGGAGGTTTAGTTTGGTTTAATTGAATACTGCTTTTGAAACTTCTAAACGAGAAATTATTTCTGGTGATTAAACTTAAACTATACCATTTATTGATCGTGTCAGGAACAAACGTTTTCTTGAATATTTAAGGTTTTCCGCTGGGAGCGGAAAACCTTACTATTATTCTGAAAATTTTTCAAATTTCTTCTTATTTTTTTTTTCTTCTAGACGCCAACTTTGATCCTTAATATCTCGTTCGTTTGTTCACCGATTGTTTTGAAATTTTCAGGACTGATAATATGCCGCGTGATGTTGTCGTTGCATATTTTAGTTGAGGAAAATCCCTATCCGGTTTTGAGTTATTCCCCTTTTAGTAAAATTTAACGACTTCTTTTGTCCAGGGGGTTTAGCTTTAACGATGACTGACAGAGTCTCAACCATGGGCTGGTTTGGAAGCTAATACATTGAATTTGTGCGAGATATATTTTATTTAATATTTAAATGCAAATAAAAGGGGTTGTATAGATGTTGAAACAAAGGTAAGAAAAAAAATCAAAAAAAATCGCGTATTTTCCGGGTTAGTTTTCTACCTGATAAAAATTTGCTATAACATGTATTTTAAAAGTTCTTGGTCTTACTCAGACCTTTCATTCGGTATGCCAAAAAAAGGGCTGGCCCTTATAATTAGGGAGTTAGAGGCGTCCAAAGTTTCTTGTCAATAACTTAAAAAGGAATAAAAATTTCTAATGCATTATTGAAGCAAAGTTGTAAAGAAATTAATTTTGAATCCTTCTATAATATTCAATTTAATGTTTTCGTTATTTATAGTTAGTATTTGCAGAAACAATTGTTGTCAGTTCGGTCCATTTTTGTGGGGGTGCGCACGTTTATGAGGTTATGAAAGGGCTTCTTGTAATGCACTAACTGATACATGTAGTGCGCAAAAATAATTCCACATAAAATTCCCAAATGTTTTTATTCATATGTACATTTTCATTTCATATAGATGAACCTCTTTGACCTTATTTTTGTTGTTTGTTTCATAACTGTGCCCCTGTCTATATTTAGATGCATTACGAGACTCAGGTAACCGATCGATAGGAGAGTCGCTAGCTGTATTCAGGCCGTCGCCCAGACGATAGTGCATGTGCTTGTAGAGCTGGACGTACACGTTTAACGCCCCACTGTGTTACTGTAACAGAGACATTTTGAATTGTTTCAGTACTGGGAGATGTGTTAATAAAAAGGTTCCAATGCATGGTAATTAAACTCAACTTTTCTACAATATGTATACACGGCCGTCTTATAAAGCACAATGTGTATTACTGACATGACAAATGTACGCTGGCAATTTAAACGAACGCGGGATTGCTCCCGATAGAACAATTCTTTTAAAGCAAAAAAAAAAAAAAAAATACTGATTTGCGATGGATATAATATAATTATCATCGTGGAGATGATTTTAAAAAGTGAACTTAATATTCGTATACGATAATATTTGAATCCAAAGCCGCTAGTTTTAAGTTACGGTTATTAGGGATATTAATTATGACTTGCCTCGCGTTTCAGGTTTTTACTTGCAAAACATCTACAAACGAAAATACCAAACAACCTTCAGCAGCAACTTATAAATTATTTATTGCATACACAATTCTAAAGAGGTAATTAAATAGATTTTATAAATGATTTATACTTGTATACATTCGCTATCTTCCATGGAAAAAAGTGGCATGGAAAAAATGTTGTTCAATGTTCATCAAATATGCTGTAGCCTTAGCAATCGAAAATAATTAACAAACTGTATATTGATAGATTGACATATCAACAAACATTCAGACCCGCTATGTGGTTTTTTTTTTACAAGTTCTATAAAATGTAGACTCAATGACTGAATTCTTTACCGTTTTCCGTGTTGGTTATTTTGAATCACGTGTGTACGTTATGTGTAGCCATATAGATGAACACTTTAAGTGTTTAATTTTTTAAAAGAAATTGTGTACATGCAGAGCAATACAATGCTAGGACAATTAAGTTCCAACAATGTATATGGTGAGGCCGGTCAGACTGATACTGGTTCTGCTTGTTCTACAAATAGCGAATGTAAGACGAAGTATTTGGGTGTTATATTTTAAACAAATATAAGTATTGCTTTCTTAAAAGCTTGCATTACTCAACAAAGTATTTTATTGGAATCATTCTTAGTTACCTTAACGGCATATATGTACCGCTCGGTCTGTATCCCGGAAAAATTGACTACCATCCGAAATTTTTCATACAAGTTCTACAGACTTGCTGCTAACATTACCTTAAAAATACATTTTAGAATTTGCCGCTATTTATAAATTCATTAAAAAGACGCGCAGAATCAAGTGGTAATAAGTCGTTTGATATGGGATTTATGACGTCTATTTATATTGTTTTCATTAAAATTATTTCATTATTTCAAGCTTGTGGGTGGAATGAAATCAGTTTCACATGTTATATGACATAAAGATGTTCTCTCCCCACTTTTTCTCGCAGCAACTATTTTTTTTTATCATTTACATAAAAAATAAAATTATCATGGAGTTGCCCCCCCCCCCCAATTTTTTGTAGCATGTAAAAAAAAATGGTATGAAAATCATGAAATCATGATTGAAATTTTGAAAATTTTGGAAAATTCTAAAAAAAAAAATTCTTTTTTTGCTTGTCAAGATTTGTTGGATGAGTTTGCCCCCCCCAACTTTCAAAAACGATGCTACGTGCTTGGAAATTACTCATTTCTTTATTCCCCTCTTTAATAAACAAAACAAACTAACAAACATAACCGATCCAGATAAATATAATTACATGTATAAAAAATAAACTTCAAAAATAAACTACACATTCATCCTTCACCCACAATATTGCCTTTTCGATATTTGTCATCGTTGTAGACCCGTGTAACAATCTGTTACATTATATATGTAAGTAGGTGCTTGCACGACAAAGAACCCCTTGCTGATCTACATTTTCATTAACGCATACAAAGAAAAAATATATTTTGATTTATTTTTGAATTTCTTTTGATGTAAAAAAAAAAAAGAGAAGAAATTGGTTCCAGTCTCTCTTTATGCATGTTTGTTAGCGGTAAATCCAAGTTCATTTTGAATATCCTTTTGTAATTTAAAAAATGCGATGTACATTTTTTTTCATGCAATATTTCGGATAAAGCAATGAAGATTTGTTTCTTGAAATTTTATTAGACCATAAAATTGTGCCCGATTTCTTTCTTTTTTTTAAAGGCCGAACATTTTTACCGGATGGTAAATCTCAGGTGAAGGCGGGGCTTAATTATTAGAGGTGTGAAAGCCTCCGGGGCTTGCTGTCTACCTGTGGTCGTGAACGCTGCTAATCGCTATACACAGGAGGCAAATTAATACACAGGAAATAAAGAATTAGTCAGAATTGGTCTTAGTTTAAATATTTTATTGTTCTAATGACCATACGAAGCGATTTTATACGGAAATGGTATGTGTCGTCCGAATTTTCTCTAAGCACACGTGTGTAAAGCACAATTGAAAAATGCCGTAAATTAATTCTGCTATAAAAGTTTAACTCAGTACATTGTGTTTAGCACTTGACATGGTTTAAAAACTTAATTTTAACAATTATAATAGTATAAGAAAACCATACGATCAGTAAGAATGTGGAATGTAAAGACAGCCATTATACGTCGACAATTAATGGAGTTCGTTTTCCATGGAGTGACGTTTACATGCACCAACTTCCAACTGAGTGAATTACCAGTAAATATAGGTTTAGTAGCACAGTGTGCGTTTGTTGTGAAAAGAAAATTTTATATGTTTTGGAGCTGTCCATGCATGTTCGTGGAATTTATTAGGTCACACACATTCAACATAATTCAAATATAAATTGTGCGTATTTTCAATCACTGAATAATTATTTTTCATAATCAATTTTAATACTGGTAATGTTTAAAAATCAATTTTCAATTCTCCCTTTTTAATTCATGACGGAAGATATCAAAGATAACGTTGTTAATTGCTAGTAAACAGAAATCCGCGGACCTGGCAAGATCACGCTCGGACGATCACGTCAATCAAACTGGGTGCTATTGTTTCAAACTTGATTGACAAGCGGCATCATTTTGAAGTTTGTACAGGTAAAAAAGGGGGCGTTTGTAAAATGTTCGGTTTTAACTGCTTTGAAAGGTAATATTGGTTTTCTGATAATTATGAACATGAATAATTAAATAAAAATGGTTAAAATTATAGTAAAATTACCGGCATTGGTCTTCTCCGTGCGCGGATCTAGAAGGGGAAGGGTTCCAGACCCCCCCCCCCCCCAGCGAAATTTCTTTCAATTACTTGTACATTATAAACTTAACAAATATGCCTCGGACATCCCTTGGCAAACTCAAATAGCCGTATGACTTTTCAACCCCCACTCCGGAAAAATTTTCTGATCCGCGCATGTTCCCCATCCTCGAAATACAAAATTATTCTTCAAAACCCCTTGTAAAATTTCCAAAATCTCCGCATATATACTAAGAGATTCATTGGCGCTTGCGTTCGATAAAAATGCGTGTAAAACGTTTGCCAATGGTCTTTTTACCTTCGTACCGGGCATAACCACAGTCCCACTCTGTGAATAAAATGCGGCGAATCAAACTAAAGACAACGTGTTAAGATCTGTATTTGCTTATAAACATGTAGTATCATCGTGCAAAATGCATCTAATATTGTACTATGGTCAGCTATCAATTTTTTGTAATACGTCACAAGTATGACGCAGCTATGACGGAAAACCTAATCGTTGCTTGCAACGAGCTCGTCTCTAGTTCTAGTCTACATTTTGGAATAGTATAGTCTTCACGATTGCGTGTATTGTAATTCGATTCTAAAGTCCTGGTAGAAAGCAAACTATTTTTGAAATAGTCCGGTACCAAATTATTATGAATTTTATACATTGTGCTCAATTTTGCTAATTTTCTGCTGTCTGAGAGAGGCATCCAACCTGTTTCTAAAAAAAGGGACTCTCTTGAAGATAATAATTAAAGGTCGAATAAAAGTCATGTACTTTTTAGATAAAGTATTTCTACCTATGCTAAATTTGAGCTTCTTCGTTAGGCCGAACCTTTGGTTCAAATGTTAATTTACACTAAAACATGCATTTGTTGTTTCTATAATCATTGGCTTGTAAGCCAAAAGCTGTCCCAATACATAATTTCTTTACACAATATAGCGGTTAATTTGATTTTAGGTTTTGTTAACACAATTGCTTTTGTCACTAAAATAAATCTAAGCAATGTATAAAAATTACTGGTTTTAGGCCTATCGTACCAATGTACATGTATAATTTTCCCTAGTGAATTGTTTATGATTTATCCTTGAACAAGTCTGAAATTCTAGCTCTATAAATTAATATGAAAACTAGGAATGATTTTAGTAGGTGTGGATATCCTTACTTAGGAGTTCCTAAGTTACCGTCTAGCTACATCTTAAGATCCCTAACCTTTTTTTCCTAAGTAAAATCCAGGCACGTAGCATCGATTTTGAAAGTTTGGGGGGGGGGGGGGCAGACTCATCCAAAAAATCTTGAAAAAAAAATGGCGTACATTTATAACTTATAATTTGATTTCTCTCATTTCTATTCCAATTTTTATACATACATGTACTCCCAAAAAAGTGGGGGGGGGGGGACCCATGAATAATAATTCAAATTTAAGAAAATATAAAATTAGTTGGTGCGAGAAAAAGTGTGGGGGGGGGGGGCAGCCCCCCCCCCCCCCCCCCCCCCCCCCGGATGCTACGTGCCTAAAATCTTAGGAACACACTTAGGTTAAATCTTAGGATCACACTTAGGTCAAATCTTAGGAACACACTTATGTCAAAGCTTAGGAACGCAGGTCAAATCTTAGGAACCCACTTAGGTTAACTCTTAGGAACACACTTACGTCAAATCTTAGGAACACACTTACGTCAAATCTTAGGAACACAGGTCAAATCTTAGGAACCCACTTAGGTCAAATCTTAGGAACACACTAAGGTTAATTGAAGGTTGAAATGTCTGGCATTTGTCTAAAATTATTAAAAGAGGAAAGTGGTGGACATGGTTTGCATTTATCATAAAAAGTTTTGTACAACTTTTCATTTATTGAAGCTCTTGTTGAATTGTTTAACCTTTTATTATAGATTACATTTAAGTATATGCGAGTTTATATCTTTAATTTGCATGACTGATCAAAGAGAGATAACTCCTATCACATACATTTTAATAAAAGTTTATCAGAGCACTTTGGCTTTTTGTTTTGTTGAAATAAAAAAAATATACTAAAGAATAAGATAATATATTTGTTCGTGTTTACTGTGAAAATATATTAACAATGGACACGATTTTAAAATGCAAAATAATTCCGCACCCCCCCCCCCCCCCCCCCCATCCCCTTGGAACGGTTAATAGCGAATATTGTATCAAATATTACTTTTAATGTCCAAACAAACATTTTAGCCTAAATGTCTTTTATAACAATATCTTGAATTTATTAGTATAAGACAAATGTAGCACAGAAACACTAAGAAAAAGGACGATGAACGTAGATACGAAACTGGAAAAATAAAATCAGACACGTACATGTAGCTACGGGAGGGGGTAAACTTATTTTGCCTACTGACATATTACTTAGAGTTACTTATATAATTCAAGAAATAAACTTGTGTCTCTACTTTTCTGTCACTGTAAGAAAATATAGATATTACATCCTGTAATAAAGCCCTCATCCCCCCCCCCCCCCCGAACACTACGGATTAAAATTAGCGGAGTTTTCTGGGCTTTTTTTCAAGTCTTGGTCCCCTTCAACTTGGAAAAGCGATGCTACGTGCCTGGTACCATAACATATCTAACATTTCTATCAGAATTCTGTTATCTAGCAAAACATCGACTTTTGTAGTCTTTAACTTAGTACTCCAAACATATTGACACTATCGACTGCTGTTTGCGCCAAAATCTTATTTAGAACCTCATTGCCAACTATTCTATAATCTCCGCCCATACGTTGGTATAGGCTCATTTTGATTGAAAAAATAACGCAAGTCATTCAAATCCCTGTTGCAGTTACCCTGTATACATCAGAAATGTTATTTGTAGCACATTTGAACCTTTGTAGAAAAAATAAATAAGTTCGTAAATTTTGAAACATTGACTCTGGGTTTTTTTTTATTCGCATTAAACATTGAATTTTAACATTTCTGTATTTTTTCATACGCGGATATAGAGAGGGAGAGTCGGTACCCCCTGAAAAACTCAATTTTCTTACTTATATAGTAGATTTCCCGAAAATATGACTCGGACCTCTTCTGGAAAAAAAATTCTGGATCCGCGCAAGCATTTTACACTGAAATGAAGAGTAATTGTGCTATTTTATTCACCCTTCGTCATACTTCTCGCTGGCGTCGGAAGCAAATTGAAAGTGGAGGGGGGGGGGGCTAGACTAATCCTCAGAAATATTGAGGAAAAAACCTAATTCCCAAAATTATGAAAATCCTAATCCGGGGGAGGGGGGGGGGGGGGGTGGGGGTATACCTATACTTCCAGAAATAGATTTCCCTACCCAAATTTTTTCCCCCAAACCATGAAATTCCTAATCCGGGGGGGGGGGGGGGGGCTAAACCCTCTATGATGCTATGTGTCTAATGGTTACATGTAACTTTGCCAAAAAAAGTAGGGGGGGGGGGGGGGCTAGCCCGGTTCCGACGCCTATGCTTCTTGTGACCTTTGACCTCATCCACTTGTCAGCATGTTTAATCTTCATAATGTTTACCAACATCGATGACTAAAATCTTAAAATACAATAGTTTGACAGAACACTTACTGACGTATTAACCTATTGACCCATCAACCTTTTGAACTTGAAATATACAGGGGTCTTGCTATAACAATGGGCAACCTGCTTACAGGGTATGGGTAAAATAATTCATCGATCCATAACCTAAGAAGATAGCTCACTTCTTCGATGGGACCTGGCCATTGACAAAGAGGATGTTTTTAATTTTCATCTCAGATCTAAGATGCAACAATCAGCATTGCTTCAAAATAGTCTTAGAATTAAATGTTACAGAGTTTAAAATTTCCAACTGATAATGCAAACATTCAGACATTTTGCTCCATCCAATTAAATCTGAAAATCCAATTAATTTTTTAATATTTAACGCAAATATTTAATTTGTAATAAAACAACAAAATCCCTTTGATTAGGTAATAAAAATAATTAAAACATAAGATCACATAATTGTACACAAATCATTTATTATACACAATGATATACTCATCCAACAGAATGACATAAATTAAATGGGTTTTTTTTCAAACATTCACTTGTTCTCATTCTTGATATACAATGTTCATTAAACAGAATGTTTGATTGTAATCTTTTCAACTTTTAATGACAAGCATATATATATATACACATGTATATATAATAGTTTGTTTGGAAAGTAAAATATTTATGCTGTCATTTTTTACCATTAAAATCACTGCACAAAAACAATGAGTTTGTTACGATTTACAAAGAGAAACTAAACAATAGTATTGTTGGTATGTACAGAATATATGAAGGTGTTTATTTATTAACATAAACTAATTATATAATACAGATAATTAACTGTTATACACAAACAAGTATAATATATACAGTCAGTTTGTCAACATGTAATACATATAAACAATGTTACACTGCTGTGTAATGTTCTACACATATTGTATTTTCTTCACTTTACCTGTGATGTACTCAGCCACAAAGAGGTTGTCTCTGGTGTCCACACATAAACCCCATGGCCACTGTAAATCACAGTTGCTAATGTAGCGGAGGAACTGTCCGTCCTGATCCAGGATGTGGATACGGTGGTTGTTATAGTCTGCTGTCAGGATCTGACCCTGGCTGTCTGTTGTGATGCCGAATGGATCGAATGATACCTTGGTAGTAGAGGGACGACCAGTGTAGGTAAACCGGAGTTTCCCGGCCTGATTGACCACCACTACTGCACTGGCGTCATAGTCTGACACACAGATATCTAGGTTCCTGTTCTCACTGATGTATTTACTGTATCCACCAGATGAATAGAGAGGTTGTCCTTTGTCGTCGTACTGAATACTTTGTTTCTCTGTGGAGCCAGAGTAACACACAACTTTTGTTTGTTTATGATCATCACTGTCCATGACAACCAGGAGGTCACCAGAGGAGGTACTACAGACACGGTGAGGTCTCCACCCCCGTCGTCTGATCACTGTCTGTATCTGTGTATTCTTCACTATGTTCACAGTTCTATCACTGTAATCAGTATAAACTAGATCCCCACTCCTTGTCACTGCTATGTCCCATGGATGGTTCCCTGACTTGGTTTGGACTGACTTCACTAGTTCCCCACGGAGGTTGTACAGTCTCATGATTTTGTCATCATCACCACACGTCCACATCTCCTCATCACTCAGACAGGACACACCGCCTAATTCTCTATACTCGGTGTTTATCTGTGTGATGATCCGTGGTACATCAATGAGCGGTCTGTCCGGGGGAGAGGACTCAGCACCGGGAGATTCCATGGTGTAGCCATGTTCTTCTGTTTTGATAGATGACGCTGACAGAGAACCAAACTGTTGATAAAGTTGTTCTTTGTTGATCTTCTGAGGGGTAAAACTTGGTAAGGACACTGTGAGTTTAGGAGGCAATCTTCTAAATTCATCATTCCTGGATTTGTAGGCAGAGACACGGCTGACATCATTGGAGTCCAGTAATGTCTTTAGTTCAGTAATGGTCTGTGTGATTTCAGAAATGGTGTGTTTAATTTCATCTTCCTGTTTGTCTAAGACAGCCAGGTGTTTGGTGTCCGTTTCCTCCATGTTAGATTTCATGTTTCTGATAATGGTGTTTATTTCTCTGTGCAAGTCTTCTCCATGTTTGTCGATTTCTGTTGTTAATTTCTGGGAGTTTTCATTCAGAGCAGATTTCTGGACTGGGATAATGGATGCAATCTCTTGGTATTGAAGATAAATGGATTTTTCTAGTTGTTGTAAATCTTTTTGAATTATTTCTTTCTTCTTGTCCATGGTTTTAGTTATTTCAATAAATTGATGGCCGTTGTGTTCTTCAGAGGAAGCACATGTTGCACAAATAGGAATGTCACATTGCTCACAGTAAAGTTCACATATTTTTAAGGGATGTTTTTGACACTTTGGAGTATATCCTCTCTTTTTAAATGGTACCACTTTGTGTTCTTTGGATAGATCAGATAAATGGTCCCCCTCACATGCTTTACACAGATATTTGTTACAAATGACACAGAACATAGGGGGGCCCGGGGTCTCACAGAGATGACACCGTACCACATCCTGAAGGCTGTACTCAGGGTCCATGGTCAGACACTTTTATTCATGTTCTGAAAAATCAAACAAAATTTGGTTTAATTATATATACAATAAAACTTACATGTAATAAGTGAGATGAGTTCAGAAAAAGTCTTAACAGAAATGTTTCTATCATCTTCCTTCAAATAACAACGCCATTGTTAAGGACAATTACATTATCATTTTATTTAAACTTTAGAAGTTTGAAGCAGTGAATCTCTTTTGAAACTCAACTTCATTATTGAAAGACAGATTTATATAAGGAATAAGGAATCATTCTTTAAGTATTATGAGGTGATAATTTCCGTCGGGGCGTGATCAAATCCAATAAAGCCCAAAGGGCTTTATGATAGACCGACCGAAATTATCATCTCATAGTATTCAAAGAATGATTCCTTATTACTTATATTTATAGAATTTTAAGCCATCATACGATTATATATTTAAATATAAATAAGCAAACCCTGCTGGCGCCTCGATTTGGCGTCATTTGTATTATGGGTTATATAGTACAAAATCAATACGTAGTTTTATCACAGGCAAAGACACTGGAAAATGTAAATATATGAATATGAGTCCTAAAAAGTGCATTAATTTTGTCTTCGTAAAAATCTCATAATAGATAATTGCTTTTAAAACTTACTACTGCATCAAATGAATTCAAAAAATCTTTACTATTAAAATATATTGTACACATATATTTGTTTGCCTTTTTTTTTTACTTTAATTGTTGTAAATTTTGTTACAATATTTCATTATATTAATTCTAAATAGTAACATATTTAAAAAAATATATATTTTTGTATAAATTTTTAAATAGAGTTTTCATTAGTTACTAATAAATATTTCATTCCTTTACAGTTCAGATTTTATTTTAATAAACAAGAGGCCAATCGGCCTTGACAGTCACCTGCATGAGTACCACATACAAACTCGTTTAAGTCTCATATATATGTATCTAGTGAAGTTTAATTCTGGAGTAGGAAATTTATAATATTGTACAGACCACCTCCCTGCCTGAAATCTTTTAAAAAGGACAATGAAACCTATAACTTTTGCAAAAAACTTACAATCATAATAGAGTGCATGACCTGATATTGAAAAGATGCAAGATTCTGATATAAAATAATGTCCCCATATTTGTTAACTTTCAAGATATATTTTATGTGCATATGTTTTCATAAATAAACTGAACTCTTTCCAAATGGTTTTACAACGTCTTAATTTTGATAGACAGCTTCATTCTTTCTCTTTTTTAAATGTGTGAATTTGCTTATTTCTTTCATAGAAATTCCTGAGCAGAATAAAATAATAAGACAAATTTATAACCCCACCTCAGCCATAACCCTTGCCTTACATGTATATGTAGGTGACATGATATATCATCAAAGATGACAGCTTAAAGTTTTTTTTTCTAAATATGCAGTCAGTTTTTATTTTGTGTCAGCATGCAGACGTTTTTTAAATATTATATATATTAAACTAATTGACCATTTTGGCCACACCTTGCATTAAGAACCTCTACCCTATACACTAGATGAGTGTTTTGGCCCCGCCCTATCAAATCCCTTCACTTGGAGACATGAAATTAAAAAAAAAATGTTAGATGGCTTTTTTTCCTTCTTTATAATAATGCAGTCAGCTTTTATTCAGTATCAGCAGAAGTAAAGATGACTATTTTCTTCAACATTTAAATGCTTGAACACTATATGACTATTTTGGCCCTGCTCTAGAGTCAGAACCCCTACCTCGGGGGACATAAAGTTTATGATTTTCATAGTGGGCTTCCTGGTCTAAAACATTCTTTACTCTGTGAGTTTTCCTTTCAGGTGAGTGGGAGTTGAGAATATAATTTTTAAACATTATATGCTTTTACACTAAACATCCACCTAGGCCCTACAGTCAAAACCCATACTCCAGGGGACATGAAATTTTTAATTTTAGTAGAGAACATCCAGGTTAACAAAATTACTAAGTCAGTTTTTCATACAGATGTGTGAGAGTAGAGAAGAAGAATTTAAAACACAATATGCATTAACTCTATATGGCTCAAAATTTTGGTAGAGGGTTTCATGTACATCATAACCATGCATTTCCCTCATACATGTATGTATGGGTGTAGAAAAGATTTTTAAAATTTTTTAATTTATTGTTAATTTAATGCAGACATGCAGTGTCATGCAGGCACGACGGACGACGCACACAGTCATGATGACGAATGAAGACCAACTGCAATTGGTCACCTGAGTGACTCAGGTGACCTAAAAAAAGCTACAGGTTGCTGTTTTTGTCTATTTTTGTTATTCAAACAAAAAATCTGTTCATATTTTCTTCATTAATTTTCAATTAATGTAAGCTGATACATTTCAGCAATATTCATTGATATAGAACATTTATACTCAATGGAAACAAATTAAAGATTATAAGCATTAGATTTAAATTTTCAACAATCAGAAACTAACAGCTGACAATAATTAACGCATTTAACGAACTATACACACCTTTATAAAGGCCTTTAACTCAAAATGGCGACATATCTTTAATGTTTACCATTTGTTTACACTTCCTTGTTGATGGTTCTCCCTGGCAGCCTGTAAAAATCACGTGATTGGTTTAAATAAAACTTCCGAGTAACCCCAAAACGAGATTCAATACATCATGCGCTGATCGGGGTGGGGGGGGGGTGTCCGAAACATCCCCTCTTTTCGTTTTTTTTTTCATTTCTTAGTTATACATAGTGAAATTACCAAAAATATCCACAGGCGCCTGTTTTAGACAGGAGGTCTATTTTCTATACACAATAGAACAACTAGCCTACTGTATGAAACAAGCGTTAACAGGTTAAGCGCTTGTCAAAAAATATCCCTCGTACCCCCCCCCCTCCCCGGATCCGCGCATGATACTTCGTGCTACATGTAGTTAATTGTTAAAGGACAGTTAAGATAATCTTATTCATCTTAATTAAATTGAAAAGGTTGATGAGTATCATGATAAACATGAACTAGCCGACAGAAATGAAGTCTGGCTTATGAACTTCAACATAACGTTTGACATATGAATTGATGTTATCATATGTGTGTGATCGGAAGAACACTTTTGTGATTCCAATCTTATGAGTTGGTATATAAAATTAAACTCCCTGATGTGTAGGTCTCTATATCTCTTCTTCCACACCTAGTTTTTCTCCGACTCCATCGCGTCTACTGTCGTCTGTTCTGTCTGTCTGTTGACTGGTCCCCTGTCTCTATATAAGAGGAACTGGGTAGTTTCGCCCTCGTTACACACGTGCTCTGAGATGTTTCGCCCCTGATTAAATACAAGTAATAAATCATGTAAATAATTGAAGCATAGATAGGTTTTATCCGATTACCTGCAATTATAGGGCGGCATATCTTTAAGAATCCGTAATGTACTAGCCTATCATTAATTATGGATTTTTTTCAAATAGACAAACCAAGAATTTATTTTGCGACAATTTTTTGTCAATCTGAGTCTTGCAAATATATATATATATATATATATATATATATATATATATATATATATATATATATATATATATATATATATATATATATATATATTTGATGCCAGTAAATGTTGCAACATATAACGTCTAAGTTATGTATCCCCCAATCCAGGCACGTAGCATCGGGGGTGGGGTGGGGTGGAGGTGGGGAGGGGCCTGCCCCCCCCCCCCCCCACTTTTTCACGCAGCGCAGATTTTTCTTAAAGAACTCGACCCACAAACCATGAAAATTGGCCTAGTTTCAAATATTGAAAATTGTACCATTATATACTCTCTAGAATACGTGCTTCCCGGAAATGTTTTTTTTTTTTAATATATATCTCATAGTTTTCTTGTATAACGTTGTTAAATATGGTGTTATTTATTAATTGTCAAGTCGGCTTATTTGCATGAAAATGATCACGATGCACAGTGCTGTGTACATGCATATGCATTATTCAGCAAATGATTGAAAGATATGTGTGCAGGGAAATCAAAATAAATAAATGTGTTAATAATTTTGTCTATTGCAATATGCTGCGGTAAAATTACAAATAACAATATGGTTAACATGTTACATCGAGGGTAGATAAACATGGCTGATGCACTAAAGAGCAATTATTATCTCAATTATAATAATTAAAATATTTGTTTATTCAGAATGTATAATTAGAAAGGATTAATCTGTAATCAGTTTTTAAACTCAATAAATTATTCAAATTATCCTTCTGGGTGCTCTTAATTGATACACATGGACCATACATGTATGTGCACAGTAACGAACTGAATCGACACCGCTTCCTGTAAAAACATTGTCAACTCGAATTTACTCGGGAGTTTTTGACAACAACATTTGCAGCGATCATCAGTGTTCTAGCTACAATCCACATGAAAAGTGTAAGTATTTTAACATCGATATTTTCTTAATTTAATTTGTCTATTTCTTATGAAGCTTATAGCTATACTTTTATAGTAGGTTATTTTTTATAAGCTTACTGATCAAGTCAGTCAGTGTCGATAAATAAAACAAAACATATGCTAATTCTTAATCATTATATTATCCATAACCCAGAAATAACTAATAACAACGATGATGTGTATT
This sequence comes from Magallana gigas, assembly GCF_963853765.1. NCBI lineage: Eukaryota > Metazoa > Mollusca > Bivalvia > Ostreida > Ostreidae > Magallana > Magallana gigas. Next base: position 55,340,880 of record NC_088856.1, on the reverse strand, counting down.
CAATTGATATAGATAATATTTGCGAGGAAAGATGAATAAATTAGATGCCAGTAGGTCATGGTTGATTATATAGCTTATAAAAATTAATTACAGGAGTAACAGGATATGTATGAACATGCATTTTTCCTGACATTACAGTTATTACAATTATATCTACAAAGTATTTGAGTAATAAAACATTAAATTGCTGCAGAAATAATACATTGAATCATTTACATATCAATTGTTTATGCATGATACAAGTGAAATTTAACTCTCTCTCACTCTCATCAATAAAATACTCTCTCTCTCTCTCTCTCTCTCTCTCTCTCTCTCTCTCTCTCTCTCTCTCTCTCTCTCTCTCATATATCAGTACAGATTAAAAAATGAAACAAAACATTAGTTTCTCAAAGTCAACATACAATGAGAAAAACCCAGAACTGTACACTCAGGTAAATGTACAACTTAAACTGGACATACTTGTCACACATCTATTCCTCTGGTCCACTTTCATCACTTTCACTGGAGCTGTCAGAGTCATCCACCAGTGTGGCATCATCAACAAACTCCCCCCAGTCTCGCACTCCCAGTTTTTCATCTCTTTGATGGCGAGCATGTCCCAGATACCAAAGGATGGCAGCAACATGGGAACACATACCCACAACACGAGCACCAGCCCTGCACTTGCAGTACCAAGCCTTGACTTCACCCTCACCATACTGTATCCACAATAGGTAGGATCTTGATGACACGTGACGACTCTGCAGTTTTACACGAAGAAGGCCTGGCTCCTCTCTGTGGACTTTGATGCTGCATTCTCCCTCTACATGTTCTTGGGCATAGGATGGTGATAGACGCAATTGGTATACACCGCATGTGATGGCTCCAAGTTGTTCCTCATCCATGGTTGGAAAGTCCAGTAAGTCATCAATCTCCTTCCAGCATACTGATCGTCTGTCCAGATGGTTTTCTTCTACATGTATATGATACTGAAGGGTATTTACTTGCTTGGAGAGAAAAACCATTTTTGCACCAAGGACCTGGTCTTCTTCAGTGTCTCCACTAGCAAGGGGTTTTAGGTATCTGAATTAAAGTAAAATGGAAGTAAGTAATGAGTATATCATGTGTGTATTTTTTAACTAAACTGTATTTAAAAAAATACAAGGCTTAAAAGTTGTAAGAAGAAAAATCCCTGATCTATTTGATATAACTGTATTACATATTCATAGCAAAATAATAGAAATACATGTATAATTGATACTCAATTTTTAAAAAAATATTTATTAAAAATTTATTAAAGTCTAGCAAGTTTTAGTTTTGATAAATTCATAAATAAAAGACCCTGTAGATTTTTATATATATTATCTTTATATATTTATATTATTTAGTAATAACTTGCCTATTGCAAATGGCACATACAATCCTGACAAAGTCACCAATGTAGGGAATTTGACTGGAAGGTAGGATGTGTCTTAGGTAACGCCATTGCTTGATCCTAGCGTTAGCAGACTCAACAACCCAACGTATCTGTGAAACATAATATGGAACATATAGTCATAATTATTAATAGGGTTTTCTTTTATTACTTAAACATGAATGGTACTACCGGTATTTAGATTAGTAGGTTATTTACATGCATTAATTTATTTTACAAATATATCTTATATTGAAAGATATATTGATACTAATTATATTCCATACCTTTGTCACTTATCGACTGGTGTTCTGTAGACATCTGCTTATCTCCTTTGTTCACAGGGACCAAGCCCGTTTTAACATTAATTTCAATGTAACCATAATGGTTACATTGAAATGAATGTTAAAACGGGCTTGGTCCCTGTGCCTTTGTTCAGGAATGAAGGCATTTTGGCATTAATCCCCATCTGCTCAAGACAGTCCAAGGAATCCCTAAATCCACGATCAACCACAAATATGTCCTCCTCCTGTACCCAGCTCCGAATGTCCTCAAGGTTGCTGTGCATTATGTGGTTAAGGATTGTAGCATCATTGTTTCTAGCAATATAAGGACCCAGTACTGACACAAAGTAACCTGTTGTGGACACAATAATCATTGGCTTCACCAGTGGCCGTCCTTTGTGAAGACTGAATGACTGTCGTTGACACAGGGGCCAAGCCCGTTTTAACATTAATTTCAATGTAACCATAAATAAAGTATGGATACATTGAAATTAATGTTAAAACGGGCTTGGCCCCTGTGGTCGTTGAAACTTGAAATTGCCATGTTTGTGTATATTTATATAAGTACCATCAAGGACAAGTATTGCTGGCTGGGAAACTGTATCACCAAGAATCATCTGGGCCAGAGGTCTTGTGTGCTCCTGAATTATATGTTCCCAGGTAACATGTCCAAATCCCAGATTTTCGGCTACAAATCCACCATTCATCAGTGCTGTTTGTATTAATTTCACACCTCTATGTACACCGGATTTGGATAGGTTGAATAGAGTGGACAGAATTCGATTTGACTCCTCTCCTCTTAATTTCATTAGAAATATGGCTAAGGTTGTCTGCACTGTTCTTACTGGAGTGACCTTCACTTTCCCCTCAACATACTTCAGTAAGTTCTCAAAGGCTGTTTTTGGAATTCCAAGCAGACTTTGGTAATCTGTTGAGCAAGATTCCCGCGGCTATCAAAGTCTAATCTTGTCCTCTCCTTCTTTAAAACCACATTCCGCAAAAACTTAACTAGTTCTGTGATTCCTGATTTATTAAACAAAGTAGAATCAGATAAAGGATTGAGATTTTCTATGTTCTGTTGTAGGTGGTTTGGACAGCAGCGAGCTCCAGCAGGGATGATGACCTCTTTAGTGATGAAGATGTGATGTCTTACACCTACTGGGACGACAACCAGCTTTGGACCTTGGCGCTTGCACATGCAGCATGAAGCATGTCCTCTAGCTGTGCTGGGAAATGGGAGAGGAACGCATGGAGGACTCGGAATGGAGGAGCTTCAGTGGATTGTGCTAGAACCTGCTGTACCCTGCTGGGGATACTGGTTTTCTTTTTGATGTGATGCTGGCACATACGTCTGCATTTGTTACAGAGAAAGTCACTGTGTGATGGAGTCCTTCCTGTTAATTTGGCAATAAAAGCTCTATTTCTAGACGATATTATGTGCCTATCCTTCTGTCTTACTCTATAAGGACAGTTGAAACAGCCATAGTGTTTCTGACCAGAACCTGGTATTTCTGAAATATTTATTTTAATAAAATACATTGTTAAGGGAAAATATAAAAACACACAGTTATGTATTATACCCTGTCAAAAGTCTCTGCTTCCACCATTTTTTAAAAAATATTTTGATTATCAATCAATCATAATACTTTTTTTTTTTTTTACCAAATTACCAAAATGAAGAGTACCCAGACGAGTAAGTTGAAAATGTGTGGAAGGTGTCCCAACTACTTCGGAATGAAGAAAGATTTAAAAAATTTCCATTATTAATTTGTTTTCTTTCATGTTAATTTTTCCAGGTAAAAATAGTGAAGAATCAAATTGTGAATGACAAAATTATAATTTTCCCCTTGTTTCAATTTGTCAGGTATTTGTACCGGTATTATCTTTAAAATTCATAAAAAAAATGGCTGGAAACTGTAACATGAGACAGACTATAAAATGTATACAAGAATATGTTGCAAATCATTTATAAATTTGCAAATTTTATGTAGCCTAACAATACCACCAAAAAAAATGGGGGGGGGGGGTCAAAATATGCTGATGTTTTGATATGCTGTTCATTTTCTTTTTTTAATAGATAAACATTCCCTGTTGTCAAGTTCATTTCCACAATATTGAATAAAGGTAATTGTACATTGTAGTATAAAGAAATTCATTTTCATTGGTTTTTTAAAATAGTTAAAATTTTGGATCCGCACCTGTAACGGATTCTAGTTATTGCCCTTTATTGAAAAAAAAAATAAATAAACAACAAACGTATATATATATCACAAAGAAAACAAGCTATGATTAAAATTAATAAACACCATTTATCTCTATGTGTTTTTTATCTGAATCTTGAATTAACGTTGACCCCCCACTTTTCTGTGACCCTGTAAAAATTGAATTGAAAATAAGGAAATAAACAGTGAAATTGAAGTGAAAAGTATAACCAACCCCCCCCCCCCCCCCCAACGGATTAGGATTTTCAGGATTTTGGTAACATCCCCCCCTTTTTTTTGCTTTTTTTTTTTGGATGAGTCTGCTCCCCCCCCCCTCCCCACACACACACACACACACACACACACACACTTTCAAAAACGATGCTACGTGCCTGCAAGCAATCAAATTAAAATTAGATCCTTCACGCTACCGTATTTGACGAGAGCGTGGAGGATCTAATTTTGATTTGATTGTGAATGCTCACTCGTAAGTTATTTCGGCAGTTAGTCTTTATATGTATATTAGATCGTTAATCTTTCATGTGCTGATCAAACAACATCATGACATGCTATAGGCAGACATTAAATGCGGTTAAAAACTCTCGGGGCACAATATTTATAAAAATGTGATTGAATTCTTTTACTTTTTACTTACCGTAATAAATCGTATAATAATATATTCTTTTTGTAGTTTATACAATATATTTTATAGTGGAGCATAAATTGTGCAATTCATGACTACCATCCCCAGGGGCCATAATGTTTTGGGGTAAAAATTTTACAATTCATATTTTTTTTTAACAAACTCTTCTTTGTCAACTGTTGGACAATCAGTGGATAAACAAGCACATGCTGATGATAAATGAGGAGGCTTCTACCAAGTTATGGCTACAGGGTCGGTGATTCTGATGTTGGAGCAGGGCTCCATTATAAGATAGTGATCGTTTAATAAGTATTCAATATTATTCATCAAGTCTTATCTATGTACCATTTGTTTTAGCAGACAAACGAAGCATAGTGTTATAATACATTTTTTTTCGAGAGGTGGACAAGCATAGCCTACATTCTGTCCACTTAATTCTAAATGAGCAGGCACGTAGCATCAGGGGGAGAGGGCCTGCCCCCCCCCCCCCCCTCCCCCACTTTTTCTCGCACCAAATAGTTTTCTTAAATTTACATGGTAAAAATTGAATTATCTTAGGAACACACATAGGTTAAATCTTAGGAAAGTTTCAAATTTTTTTTGTTTCCATTCATTTAAGAAAGTAAATTGAACTGAATTTTTATTTTTTTAAAAGTATGAATTTATAGATAAAACCTGTCATTTATAATTAAGAAAAAGTTAAGTATTTAAAAAACAGATTCTGTACTTTAGGTTAAAAATTGAGTTACTTGCTAATGTAGAATATATATATATACATACATGTATGTATACCATGTATATATATTCTATAGGTATGTACAGCTTTACCATGCTCCTCTTGATGAGGCACTAAAAATCTACGGAGATAGAATTCTAAAACTAAGCTGAATAAATCATGATTAGGAAACCAGGTTTTTATTAAGACGATCTTCAATGTATTTTAATGCACTCCGAAATAGTGGTTATATTTTATACGTTTCAATGAATTATTGCTTATCAAAGAGAGATAACTCCTTTATTTGGATGAAAACTGTCAGTCAGAGTGTACGGTATTTTACATGTTATTTGTAACTCGTTTTAAAATTCACATCCATAGCATTCAATCGAAAACAAATATACAGCCAACAAGTATGACTGCTATTATTGTTTTTTCAGCATTCAATTCAATTAAATATTTATTATATTAAAATACAAAGATGTAGGGTACATTCATCTTCGCTAGCCAAGGGTTTTCGGTCCACTTTGCTCCCCATAAACCCCTTGGCGGATTTCATTGCAAAAACTCGGTGACGAGCTCCGTTTTATGATTGGCTGCAGCTGCGAGTAGCTGGTCCAATCGCAGTGCTTGTAAATATAAACTTTAAAAGAAAACACGTGTGTGATCTTAGGTAAATCATTCGGGGCTTTTAACAAATTAAGACACAAGTTCTCGAGTACAGTGCCTCGCCAACGATGGTCTAACCAGATCGCTTAAAAACCTATATATATATATATATTTATTTATTCACCAATCAAGGGCCCTCAGGGGGCATATACATTCTTAAAAAAAAATAATAATTATATCATGATTATAACAAATAATGAATGAAATACTGCTCACAATGTCCAGGCAACAATATGCAAAATGTTTCATTAATACAATGAAATATATGTATAGGATTTACACATCAGTGAATATACAACAGCTATACAGAAACAAAGTGGCCTGAAAACAGAGAGTACCAAGGGACGGTGCCTGCACAGTCGATTAGACTGGTCTACTTGTACTCAAAGTGTTCAAGCCAGTATGCTTATACATAACATAACCCCCCCCCCCCCCCAACCAAAGTAAATACACTGCGTAATAAATCTGTATATATAATTATAACCATTATATATTCCACCTTTAAGAATCATTTCACTGAGTTGTACAAGTACTTGTAGATCTTCAGTTGTCATAAGCCAGTAAAATTTTTGGTTATTGTCCATATATTGAAAATTTTTACAAGAGTCATTAGCTAATTTGTACAGAGTATCTCTTAATGCCTTATTATGATCACATGAGAATAAAAAATGTTTTTCATCATCCATTGATTTGACATTACATCTATTACAGTATCTTTCTTGTCGTGGAATGTCTTGATATCGTCCTCTTTCAATATTAAGTCTATGAGCGGAAATGCGAAAACGAGTTAAACTTCTCCTCTGCTCAAAATTTTTAAGTAATCTTAGGTAGTTCTCTTGGCCAAAATTTTGCTTAAAATTGCTGTAGCAACTTAGTTTTTTGTCAGCGTGTATAGTGAATTTAGAATTCCATTCTTTAATAAAATATTTAAATAGATAGTCTCTAAGTGCTCTTTTGAATTTTTGTTTTGTTACCGACAGTAAATTGTTTGTGCCATCAATGCTGTTAGTTAAAACATGAATTGAGCCATACCAGGAGGGAGTATTTTGTTGAAACAACTGTTTTGATTCACAATAAGCATTATACAAAAGTGGAAATGATTGACTTTGATTCTCAAGTCTGTACCAATAACTTAACATAGATCTTATGATATCAAAATGTAAGGGAAATCTTCCCAATTCAGATAGAACAGCAAAGTTTGTTGCAGATTTATGTACACCAAGTATCGATTTGCAAAACTTAAGATGCAATTTGTCGCAAAGTGTGCTGGAATAAATTTTGTCCATTGTACAACCAAAATGAATTTTTTTTAGCAAATGGATTAAAATACCTATATATTTTACTGGGATTGAACATAGTTGTTCTACAAACTTGTCAAGGCTCGCGTGATAGCATGGGAAGTAAACATGGCGAATGTAGAAGCTGCCCATCCCGTTAGTATATACGTTCCTGCTTATGGTTATTGCTTTTAAAGGTTCAATGAGATTTATTTTATTAAATTTCTTTGGTTCACATTATTTACGACAACGATACCTGGTTTTATGACATGAAAGCTTTGATATAAATCGCGACTTTTTCACTCCTGGTACAGGTCCTTACAAAACACTATGAATAAAACATTCCATGCTTTTCTTAGTTTATAACTTAATTCGTATTTAATAGCATCGTTAATTATGTTCCGATATTCGGTAGTCAACATGTTTTCAAGTTGTATTAATGCCGTAGTGTACATATAACCCGTTGTTTAATTCGATTAAAATGTAAATATGCAAGGGGCGCAACTCAAGTTGCTCGCTAGATAGCGCCACCACATCACCGAGTTTTCGCAATGAAATCCGCCAAGGGTTTATGGGGAGCAAAGTGGACCGAAAACCCTTGGCTAGCGAAGATGGGGTACATTTAGCTTTTTTCAAACCTTGAGCGACATCAACTGATAGAAGAATGTAACATATTTTGGTAAACAAGATTTTCTGTAACCTCACCGTTACGGAGATAGGTTCCTCGATATATTCAAAACTTTTGGGTATCAGTCTTACAAACTATAGTTACATCTGATATGCAATTATGCAGATTTATGTTTAAAACAATATCCAGTCAAAATTCAATTTTATTTACTTCAGTCCATTTAGTGTATTATATCCCACACAGAATATAAGTACAAACAATATGGGAAGATTGGTCTCTTTTAAAGGTCATGATTATTGAAATAATAAAATGCTTTCTTTTGGTGAGTCATGAGGGATATGAACGTGGCGACATTACAAAAAAAAAATACTTAACCCGCGTCAGCGGGTCATTTAATTTTTTCTGCAATCATCGTTACCTTCATAGCCCGCTTGAATCGTCAAAGAAAGCATTTTCTTGTTTATATTTACCGAAAGCAACATTTCCTTATTCAACAATATCGCTAGATGTCCTTCAAAACAAATGGGTGATACATATAAATGCATATGTTCAAAAAGAAATATGATAAGTCAATTATACACTTACATGTAAAAACAAACAACTTAACATGCCTTTGTCTGTAATAACATTACGAATCAATCAAACTAATATTCATAACATGTTATCAACAAAGTAAACTCTTACAAATGTATTTTTTGGGGGTGCTTCAAAATTGTCAATTGAGTAATTTATATATAAGTTTTTGTTAATTCATGACAAGGCTTTCATTGACCATTGTTTTATTTATTTATTTTTTGTCAGTGAGCAGCTAAACAAAGCAAGTCTTCCTGTAAAGATGATGGCAGAGGTAACAGTCTGACTTTGTCGTGTAAATTCTTCTGTAAAACTTTACGAATAGTTAGAGCTGAAACTTTAAACAACGAATGAGGGTTAGATGCTAGCGAACATAGCTGCCCTAGAGCTAGGGTATTTTCTTTGAGCGCCGCAGGAGTATCAATAGTGCCCATAGGATCAACTAGATACGGGTACTTCGATAGGTTATAGCCATAATCATATAACAGTTCCACTACGTCAAAGAAACCCAAGTGGATGGCCAGCTCACAGGGATCAAAGTAGAACTCCTCTCTCCGCCTGACGATTCGGCCTGGGAGATTGATAGGACTGTTGTATTCAAGCAAAAGTCTGATCGTCTGGGTGTCGTGGTTACAAACGGCTGGCAGAATGGGAGTTATTCCACAGGCAACTAAAATTGACCACTTTATGCTTTAAATTTATCGTTTATCAGTTTCATTTCAAAGGAAACAACAAGAATTGTTCTCATAAATATCCATTATTATTGCCTCATGACGATATTATATAATTATATAAGTCTACGTGACATATTGGTTAGATACATGTAAAGGGTTCATATTTAATTTTTTTAACTTTTCAAAATAAAATATATTAAATTAATTAAACTTATATATTAGAAATGTAAGCTTTAAGGGTCAACTTAAAAAAAATTAACATGAATTATAGAGATTGATATAAGGATCCAAATAAAATCCAGTGACATTAAAGTCACTTTATTTTTGACAACGGTTTTAGAATGGTTTAATCATGAAAAAATGCATGTCCAACTTACATCGAATACCGGGATTCGCGCCATGATCCAAGAAAAACTTGACCAAAGTCGGGCACCTCAAAATCGAGGCCACCATGAGCGGACAGCATTCCTCACAGGTTGTCATGTTGACATCACTTCCGGCGTGGAGTAGCATCAGGACAATGGTCAGACAGTCGTCGGTACGGATGGTCCCGTCAGCTCTCACACACTGGCGGATCACGTTAGTCATTGGAGTTCCCCCGGCCCCGTCCAGAGTATTGGGGTCACCGCCCGCCTCTAGCAGAATCTGGACCGCTTCAACTTTCAGCTTAAGAGCGGCATACTGAAAAATGTGCGTTGTGTAAAAATAGGGACTGGATTGGATGTTCATGACCGTTTTAATACTGTATAAATCTCCTTGGGCAGAGACCTCTAAGAAAATATTTAAAATTTTAAATATTAAATTTGAGAGCAAAATATTTTGGATTTATATCTAATTGTTTATGCCGGCCAAAATATCAGGATAATTGAAATCTTAAAGTAAATAGGCATTTTATTGACCATCCAGCCTCCTTAAGGTTCTGTAAATCCGTTAAATAATGTTACAACAGAAAATTGTGACGAAAGTTACATTTATAAAAATGATTGACGATATTAGCGTATGCTTATAGTACATATACTTGTAAAGCACTGCGTTTGGCCGCCAAGTCCCTCAAGTTAACTAAGGTTCCATGGTTTATCAGTAGACGCATCATCTCTGAGTCATATTCTGTACGTCAGATTTAGAACACAACAACATGAGAGGGGTAATTCCTTTCATTGTCCCAATGTTTACATCCGCGCCATTACAAATCAACAAGTTCACCATTGCCACACAGTCTGACTCAATGGCATAATGTAATGGAGCTTTACCAAATTTATCGCACATATTGACAACATCCGGGCATCTTGTTACCAGGAATTCAACCACTTCCGTAAACTGGGGCATGATGGCGTGGATCAGTGGTGACATCCGCCATTTGTCACGTGACATGATGTCGGCCCCTCTGTCCACGAGGACCCGAATCGACTCGAGATGTCCTTTTCCACAACAGACATGGAGGATGGAGCTTGAACTGATGTTCTCCATGTCGTCATAATATTCATTCGGATTGGCCCCGCTGTCCAGAAGTTCTAGGATTTTGTCCGCATTATTTTCACACACAGCATGATAAAGCTCTGCTGCTTTGTCAACCATTGTATATGTGAGGAGTACTTGACCGAACCACCGTCTGTAAGCAGTCGGAGCTCCAATTAATGGTTGTGTTTATCGTCATCCTAAACAGATTTCTATAAATAGCTCTCTGTATACGGACTCTGCGTTATCATGGATCCAGGCATCTTCCCAAGTCAAGGGTTTCTGATCCGCTCCTCTCTACATAAAGCGGAGCGGATCAGAAACCCTTGACTTGGGAAGATGAGATCCAGGGGGCGTTTCCAAAGACAAAACAACAACAACAACACACCCCCCCTCCCCCCCCCCCAAAAAAAAAAAAACCAAAAAAACAAAACAAACAAACAAACAACAACTTCTTTTCGAAGATAAATCGACAAAGCTTGTCATGACTAACATTTTACTTAAAAAACCATAAGCTAACAAGACATATGCATGTGAGATATATCGAATACATCAGTGTACTGGGGTTACTCGACCGATAATATACCGTAATCAAATGATTTCCTGAAATGTTGGCAAAGCTTGTGCGGTACTCAAAAAGTGTCTTAAAACCTCAAGACACCGTAAATTACCGGCTATTTTTGGCATAGCACAACGGGTGAAAACATTATAGTATATATATTGCTTCCATCAATTGATGATGATTTTTAATAAAAATACACATACCTATGAATTAAAGAAATACATGTACAATTGAAATCGATGAAAGGGAATATATCCAAGATATCGTCATTGAACAATTATCCATTTTCACTCATAAAATTTCACAGAAACGAAATCAATTTTCTTACGGAGATTTATAATGGGAAATGTTTACAACTTTTCTCCATTCGGAAGTACTCGGGATACCTCGCGCAATTTTTTAACGTTATCATCCGGGCTTATTAATGGCGGTTGCAATGCAAACTCTCCGTAGACTTTCAATTTTGGGATGTGTATTGAAGCCTGAAGCGGTAGAGGGGGGCTTTTCAAAACAGATAATCTGGACATTTTTCATATTAGCAGATGAACGTTGTTTGAGCACAAAGGTATTTACTATTATTGAAATATCAAGCAAAAAGTGATGGAAGCAAAAAATCGGGACAGAGTATAGAGAGCATTACGGGACATAGACAAAAAAATTGTTTGATGAATCTGTAAGTTTAGCTCGTTCTTTTCCCCGCGCCCACTGGTTCTTAGAGCTCGCCGGCGCGCGCTGGCGAGCTGTGCTCGCTATTATGGTAAATGTACATGCATTGTATTTGTTACTTTTAGGCATGCATTTTATATGGAGTAAATATACGTTAATGAAATTCCGGATATATTAAGAAACTGGCGACACACTTGAAATGAAATAAATTATATTGAAGTGCGCTAGTTTTTTTCTGTTATATAGTTTTGAAGTTTCAAAACTGTCAACAACACACATCAGTATTAGAACTAATGGAGTTTGATTCATTAATGTTATAAGATCTATTAAAGTTTGATTAATTATTGGATCTATTAAAGTTTGATTCATTATTTTATCACATGTTTATCTTAATATGCGCAGGAAATCACTCATGGGATAAATTTTTTATATTCCACTGTGTGTTCTTACGCCAGGTGACGTCATAACTAAACATTACGTAGCTTCAGGCGGATTATTAACGTAGAATGAAAAAGTAACAAAACAACTCATTTGAAAAGTGTCGAGTTATAAATGAGAAGCATTTAATGCTAAGAAGATGGGTGGATAAGGCGTGTAAAATGCCCATACGCGGTTGGACAGGCTACTGAAAAATTAAAGTATCAATAAATCTGATGGGTTTTTTTAAATCATTGAAAACAATATATATTTAACGAATTATTGATTTTTAACCTATAGGTATGTTCAATACTTGGAATATGTTGACTCAAACAGGCGTGTACGTATCAAAACCTGCAAATACTGTCATTTTTTAGAACTTCAGGGCATTTTCTTTTATAGAGTGGGTCTTTGCTCCATATTTTTCTCATAGTCTAATTAAGGTCGATTGGAAAACAAACCGATTTCAATCAACAAATACGTGGAGAGATGACCCACTATACATAAAAAATTTCATTTTGTATCCCAAAAATTGAACGTTTTGAAAAAATAATGCAAGTACGGTAGTTCGTGACCTTAGTCACACATAATATTTAAAAAGCCCACTTTGTTAATTGTGTCTGAAATGGCTCAGTGGTTAGAGCACCTGGCATAAGCTAACATTATATATCTAGGGTTTTTAAGTTACGGGTTCGATACCACCATAATTTCCGACAATATTTTTTTTTCTTATTTTTTGTTAAATACATGTATATTAAAAACTGACTATAGTTAGAAATTTTGCCTTTGCAAAGTTTTATTATAATTTATTTGAATAGATTTAATTGGGGAAACATAAATTCAAAATTGTATTTCACTACTAAACCGAATGGGCATTTGTGCCATCTTCTTCCCCCATCTTCTTTATTTTTTTCTAAGAATTTATAAAAATATGCTCAAAAATTAAATGTTTGTATATTAATCTTTAAGGAACTTTTTTCCGAGCGTTAAGTTGTTGACGTCCTGTAGTAAATATGTTGTGCGGCTAACAATTATAATTTTATAGAAAAAATTAAGATTAAACCAAAAAAATGAGGTGAAACATGTGATAAAAAGAGTATCTCATGATTTGCGATTTTATATGATTTTTATCCAACTCGTTGTGCATTTTCTGTCCCCTTGCCACGGCTCGGGGATAGAAAATACACAACTCGTAGGACAAAAATCATATACAATCGCAAATCATGAGATATCCTATATAGATCTATTAGAGTTTGATTGATTATCATGTATATATATAGAGGATATCTATATTGTGTGATTTTATATTTGCTTTATCCAACGAGTTGAAATGGTGTATATATTCGCGAGGCTTGCCGAGCGAATATTATAGCATTGAATGATTCATTTTTGACGTCGTCGTGTCAATAACTGCCGTCAGGTGAGCAGACAAATTGAATAACGCGCGTTAGCGCGTTATGATAATTTGTCTGCTCACCTGACGGCAGTTATTGACACGACGACGTCAAAAATGAATCATTTAATGCTTATATTTACATTCCCTTACTGAAGAAATCAATTGTTTACTTAAATAAATCGATATAAAGTGCAGATCACGGAGGGAGTGAATAAGTAACAGCAGGAACAGCTGTTTTGTAAAACCGGTTTAAACTGGTTTTCACATAGACTGTTGAGATGAGATCGACGAGCATGAAAATATAATCCATGATAAATAACTCTTGAAATGGTGCTTTAAACAATAAAGTCAACTTTTTTGTTGAATAATTATAAAACATGGTGTTTTTACAACATTCATGAAATACATTTTTTAACAAATAACATAGAAATCACTGTTTGAGAACTACTTATGTAAATTACTCGTAAATTCATACGCAGTGAATAGGTGTTGCATTTAGAGGCATTTAAACGTCACGGAATTTAATGGAAAAACACAGTAGAATGTAAATATAACCATTTAAACGAGTTGGATAAACAAATATAAAATCACACAATTATAGATGTATTATGAAGCTTTTGAGACAGTCCCTTGTGTGACCCAAATTGTTTTTTTTCTTCAAAGGTTAAAAACGATGATGCAACGTTGTGTTATGCGGCTACTGTGACCTTGCGCAATACAATTTAGTACGTCATTCCTGAGGTAAATCTAACTGTTTTAATGTAAAGTTTCACTGAAATAAACCTTAAAATAATTGTTTAGCTCTAGATAATTTTTCTTAGAGCTTATTCACTTGATTAAATGGATTAGAAGACTTGAATAATCAAGTTAATTGACATACACAAAGTTGCGAATGCTCGTTAGTTTGAATTGACTCGAACGAGGAACAGTTGTTGATGCATGATGTTTAATAAAACAAACACTAGGCTAGCCTTATGATTAAAAATTGAAAATAGTGAATGAGGATTGTAGCGTCCTTGTATGCTACGCACACGGATTAACCAGATTTAGACCATGAATAAAACAGGTTCGTCATTGAAGACCTTTATTCAAACCGGAAACAACGTCACACATAATAGCGAGCGCAGCTCGCCGGCGCGCAGCGCCGGTTAGCGAAGCGAACTCTAAGAACCAGTGTGCGCGGGAAAAAGAACGAGCTAAACCTACAGTTCATCAAACAAAATTTTTTGTCTACGTCCCATAATGCTCTCTAATGTTTTCACCCGTGGTGCTATGCCAAAAATGGCCGACTTTTAACTCGTAATTTACGGTGACTTAAAGTTTGAAGACACGTTTTGAGTACCGCATATGCTTTGGCGAGACTCAGAAGATTTGTTACATGCTTCCATACCTTCGTATCGAGTCGAGAAACGTAAACAAAGACGAACAAAGTAATGTATGACGTCACAGTGCACTCGCGCTATATTTCCCGCGATAAATTTAGAGGTGGATCAAACATCTGTAATGAGTGTACTGGCTATTTCAGTATAGTCTGCGATACCTGCCTCATTGACATATGATTTGTTTTTAATCTTTTTTTAATATAGAGATTTTATATATAATTTATACTTGCAAGAGCCATACTTTACTGCCATATCGATCCATTTTTAAACTAATTGTGCATGCATGTACAGTAGGCAGGTAAGTATATGAGTAGGGAGGAAATAAACAATAGGACATTTTGAACTAAATAAAAAGGAATAAAATGATAAAATAAACAGGTAAAAAAATTATGTAGATATTGCATATAGTCAGACCATTAAATTTAAAAGTGGGAAATTACACGCCTACAAACAGGTACCGGTCTCTCTCTCTCTCTCTCTCTCTCTCTCTCTCTCTGGGTAGGGTAAGGGGGTTGCGCTGTATGTATAATAACCATTAAAATTAGTACCTTTGGCATACGTATTGAAGAGCAATACTCTCTCAAAAATTCTTTGACGTTCGTTGATACCTAAATAAAACTATAATTTGACAATGATGCAAGGTATGTGTAATTCTTGCTGCGCTCGCCAGAACGGTAGCACCGTAAAACATATTAAGGGGCAATAACCCAACATAACACAGTAGGGGATAGCATAGAGTTATCTCTCTTAGAATACGTAATGTAAATAACAAACACTACATCCCTTCCTTTCTCGCAACACAACTATGTGACTGTCAAATTCTTAATAATGATAAAGTTCATTTGTTCTAATTCAGGAATATACGAAACAACACATGAGCGCATGCACATTTATTTGTATATTTATAAACAAAGTTTTCCGATCCAAGGTATGTGTCCGATGCATGGTTAAATCACCCTGAGGAGGGTGGGGTGTTGGGGGATGCATTGGGGAGGGGTGTTGTCCTACAATACAGCGAGCACTGGTAAGGGCTAGGGCATCTTGACTTGGGCAGACAAGGTCTGGAACGTCCACTCTGCTGAACAAAGCCCTGGAATAATTCCCCCAATCTTTGTAGCTTCAAGAGTTACACATTAACACCCCAGTTTTTAGTCTTAGTCTTCATGTATCAAATCCGTTCACACGGAAAGAGCTAAATAAATCCACTCCCCACGCCAAACTTTTTGAAAGACTTCGCAGCGCTGACCAACAGGAAATGAATAAAATATATCAATACAATAACCAAACCGCGATGGACTTCTTCGTACATTTATAGTTAATACATGTACCACTACATGTGTTGCCCCTGAGCGGATCTTTATGGGAATGTGGGTCGGGTGTCTATGATAAAATACATGTATTTATATAATACCTGTATGGTTAAGCATTTGCATTAACCTACAAACATGACATTTTAATGAATTGTGCAAAGAAGGATAACTCTCAGAGAGAGAGAGAGAGAGAGAGAGAAATCAATTGGAATTGGCATAACTTAAGGTGGATCTCTACACCAAATAAGTGTAGGAGATTTTTGTTGCATGCATTTGTTACCAATACTAGGCACAGTATTCAACAATAATAGACCTCAAAATACAGTACACTATTTTCTAGAGAATTTTAAAAATATCAATCTGGTTCCAGATAACCCCTTATTTATCAAAATTTTAAATATTTCTGTTTTAAAATTCTTATGAAAGTGAAATGTTATTAAGTTTAGAAATGAAAAATAAAAAAATCATGAATAAAGTTTGTATGATTTTTATTGGAATCCACATAAATATGAAACTAAAATATAAAAAAATTCTTTTAAGGCAAACTGCTGGACAAAATCCCACAAAAGCCTGAAAATATAAACAATATTCGTCGGTCAATGGGATGAAGAAAAGAAATTGAATGAAATTGAAAAATTAAAGGAAATACTTAATTATTGCAAAAATCTTGGTATGAAAGATCCTGTTTAAGAGTTGTCTTTCTTTATTTTACATGGTCTCAAATATCTTGGGATCAATTTTTTAATTAAGAAAAATCACGAAGAAAAATTAAAAAAAGGAACAAGTCTATGCTAAATATGTAGATATAAGATTAGTAGTGCTTCTGATAATGTTTGAAGCTGAAAAATTATACTTTTGATGAATGCATTATATATATTTAACTCTTTAAAACAAAATATAAGTAGTTAATTATATTATAAATTGCCTTTTACTTTTTTATATACAATAGCAATTATAAACAACAACCATACGCATATTAATACATACATTAGATGTCCATAGTGATACACATGCATGTGTGGAAATGAAAAACATGCTCCTTTTCAGACTTCTGTCATTCCCTCATTTGGCTTGCAAATCCGGGCTTCCACTGCTATTGCTACCTAGCTGTATTTATGTTAATCAAAATACATTAGTTTAATGTCAAAGTTTCAATGAAAGTCTTTTACTGCAAATGTTTTTTTTAATTTGGAAAGTTAGAATCAATTCAAGAGATCGTACTACGGTACTTTCGTTTTATATTCATCATACATATATAGTTTAAATGAAAATTTGACATCTGCTTACCTATATCGATAATCCGTCATATATGTATGATCGTCTGTTGCAGATGACATGACAAAAATGTATTGCCAATATAGCAGCAGAGCAGGGAAACTGTATATTATTTAGATTCCACGTTTTCCGTACAAAACAGCTGATAATCAATGTTAGTTAAAAGCTTTAAACAGGAAGAAAATTGACATATTTTCTAAGCGTTTTGGTGATTTCCTATCTTATCTCCTTAGTTAGAAGAGTTCAATTAAACGGTGTATAGCTATTTTGTACCACGACATAATGTTATCAATCCGGAACACAATGGCGTTTCGAACGGAAGTCAGACATGTTGTGACGATGTAGCCTTCCACCTTAAGTTGAGAATTAAACAAATCAAAGGAAATTACAAAACCATAAGTTAAATACTTAAATACCAAAACAGAAGAGTTTGACAATAAAAACGCCAGCTTTATTACTGTCTTTGCTAGCTCAGGAAAATTCAATGTGTCTATACTGTTAAACAGAAGTTGGTGGCATGACTGAAAAATGAACATGATGAATAACTATATCTCCCTCCCTTCCCATACATTTACACTTCATTCACTGTAATATCTAGAAAAGAAAATTCTTAAAGTTGTTATATTCATTAAATAGTTAAAATTACAGTTACCAAATGTAATACAAACTGCAATACTGGGTAATTACAATTTAAAGAACTCATAAAATAACTCATAAAATGACTGAATTGAGACAGTTCTATGCATTTCAAGAAAAGGAAACATTTTTCTGTTCAAAAATTTCAGTTTAACGGTACCTAAAAATATAAAAGGTTGCAAATATAAAAAAAAAAGAAATTGCACACAGCAAAAAGCAAAACATTCATATCTCCTTCAAAAGCAAATAAAAATGCTCCATTTACAAAATATATGAAACCAGAACTTGTCAAGATACAGTGAACAAATATGTATGTTTTAATCTCGCATTCTTATTGACAAGGGTAATGGGTTATAATCGAAACAGACCCTAGCTGCATTAAGTGTGCTGCCAGGCAGGCATTCAGACATCAGTGTCAGGAATAAACAAGGATCGTAATGTTTTGTTAAAAATAATTTATTTATTACCGTCCATATCTGTGGCATGCCTAATCTTCATTATCAAATAAAATCATTAAATTAATAGACTAAAGCATCATTCATTTATGAACAGAAAATTATCATTTATAAAAGGCTTAACATTATGAATATAAACATGTTCTAAGAAGCATCTCTCTACAAAACTGAGCAATTCCCTACCCTCTCACTTGAGGGCCTCTCAATGATTGGCAATCAACAACTCAAGCAAGAGATTAGCAATTCCATAGCACTGAAAGCAAGACTAGATGATAGATATATATATTAAACATAACAAAAGTCTACAATCCTAACTCTCATGAACAACCTTCATAGCTTGTAAAATCTAACAACCAACATAATACAAAAATTTTGTAATCAGGGACAATTGCTATTTATGGAGTTCAGTATTTTAATATTTCACTCATTGACATTGTTTGATAAAAATCACAAGTTCTCTAGCATTGATAAGACTGCATACATGATAAAAAAAAATGATACTAAACTTTCACATTTTTTTTCTCTCAACAAGGCTCAGTTATTATTTTTCCACCATCACTCACCAAGGGAGACGATTCTCTAAAAGGTAGATTGTCTCCCTAGGCTAGCTTAGACGATATGTCAATTGATAAAACATGGCAGTCGATCAATATTAATTTTGGATTAAATTCACAAAATTGCATGGTTATAAAAAAAAATCATATTTACTTTTGATATTGCACAGAAAGAACAATACATAAAAGTTTCAAAATATACACAGATAAAAAAATCATCTCTAGTTAATTTATAACTACACCTCAGGTTGTTATTCTTAACAACATTATTTGCTTTTACTTTGAGCACTGTATAGAATTTGATGGTTAAATTCTGGAGAACCAAGCCCTAGGCAAGTAACTAGGATAAAATATGAAAACATAATAAATACCAGCTTCTAAGTTTTTACATCCCTAGCGGATAATGGAATTTATTATAAATATACATGTACAAAAATAAAAACCAGCCGTAAATTTTTTCAAAGAAAAAAAGTACAAACATCTAAAGGTTCTACACACTTTGTGACAAATTGCATCTTAAGTTTTGCAAATCGATACTTGGTGTACATAAATCTGCAACAAACTTTGCTGTTCTATCTGAATTGGGAAGATTTCCCTTACATTTTGATATCATTAGATCTATGTTAAGTTATTGGTACAGACTTGAGAATCAAAGTCAATCATTTCCACTTTTGTATAATGCTTATTGTGAATCAAAACAGTTGTTTCAACAAAATACTCCCTCCTGGTATGGCTCAATTCATTTTTTAACTAACAGCATTGATGGCACAAACAATTTACAGTCAGTAACAAAACAAAAATTCAAAAGAGCACTTAGAGACTATCTGTTTAAATATTTTATTAAAGAATGGAATTTTAAATTCACTATACACGCTGACAAAAAACTAAGTTGCTACAGCACTTTTAAGCAAAATTTTGGCCAAGAGAACTACCTAAGATTACTTAAAAATTTTGAGCAGAGGAGAAGTTTAACTCGTTTTCGCATTTCCGCTCATAGACTTAATATTGAAAGAGGACGATATCAAGACATTCCACGACAAGAAAGATACTGTAATAGATGTAATGTCAAATCAGTGGATGATGAAAAACATTTTTTATTCTCATGTGATCATAATAAGGCATTAAGAGATACTCTGTACAAATTAGCTAATGACTCTTGTAAAAATTTTCAATATATGGACAATAACCAAAAATTTTACTGGCTTATGACAACTGAAGATCTACAAGTACTTGTACAACTCAGTGAAATGATTCTTAAAGATGGAATATAATGGTTATAGTTATATATACAGATATATTATGCAGTGTATTTACTTTGGTTGGGGGGGGGGGGTTATGTTATGTATAAGCATACTGGCTTGAACACTTTGAGTACAAGTAGACCAGTCTAATCGACTGTGCAGGCACCGTCCCTTGGTACTCTCTGTTTTCAGGCCACTTTGTTTCTGTATAGCTGTTGTATTCACTGATGTGTAAATCCCATACATATATTTCATTGTATTAATGAAACATTTTGCATATTGTTGCCTGGACATTGTGAGCAGTATTTCATTCATTATTTGTTATAATCATGATATTATTATTATTATTTTTTTTTTTTGTATATGCCCCCTGAGGGCCCTTGATTGGTGAATAAATAAATATATATAGCTATATAAAAAAATAATTGGAATGTCCTCTTTCTCTAAATGAGCTTTGAAATTGATCACTTGATGAGACTTTGGGACTATTCCTTGCATATCGGGGTGATTTCTTAGTCTTAGCTGAGTATTGGATGTCCTATATCTGTATGTCCAAATGATTATTTTATCTACATTCAAATTTTAGGTGTTGTTGGTCCAATATGTTTTACTGGGCTCCAGTCTGGAGGTTAATAATTATCTATTTAATAATTTTATTCTCGTATTGGAAATTCTTTTCACCCATGTCAACATTATGTGTTGAAAAGTAAATTCAGGCCTACATCTATTAGTCTGGACCAGTAAGGAGTGCTGTTTTCTGCCAATACCTAGTACTTAATAAAGAGAGAAGCAATCAATTTTCCATTGTATCACATAGTGGTAGATCGTAACCATTGTACAACATAGTGGTAACCATTTATAGCCAGCTGTGCTGCCTAAGAATTTCAGTGAAAAGAGAACACATATTGAAGGTTGAAATGAACATAACTTCATACGAGGTTGAAATCAAACTTTTCCAACAGTTTCTCATGAAGAAAAAATAATAATTCGAATAAATCACCTTTCCTATTCAAAACCAAATATTTTAGCTTTACAATTTGATCATTTCCCAATATCTCATACAGAGCTCCTCTTCTTAAAGCAATATTAGCTGCATTTTTCATGTTGATTTTTTTTTTTTTTTACTAAAACGTTATTTTCTACTAAAATGACGAAAATATCATGGTTTATAAATTTCAGTTAGCCAATTTTTTTGTGGAAAAGGTTGTTAAGAAGCCTTATTTGGAGCAAAATTGAATTATTGTCATCCTGTACAAAAATTGATTTGCTATATATTCCTTAGAAGAGAAATATTGACAAAAGTTAATGATTTTTTCAAATCTTATTTATCATAAAAGTTTCAAGTTATATGCAGACTAAGCATGCTAGCAGGTTTTTGCAGCAAAATAAAATTCTAAAAAATACAGCTCATATTGCTGTACATTTATAAAAATAGTCTAAAAGTGGCTTCGACCATCGAATCCTATTAAAAGACCTTGACCTATAATATTGAGTATACAGAAATGACCCACTAGGTGGCTATGATGAGGCTGCCTTTTCTGGTGTAAAACAAATAAATGGGTGGAACTATGTATTAAAACTCTACAGCAAAAGCTGGAATGTTCTCATTAATGGCTTGAATACATTTTTTAAAAAGTCTCATAGACATAAAATGGTACATAGTTTTAGGTGTTTATACTACATGTAAGGGTTAAAATCACGTGGAAATGGTAATGGAATTTTTGGATTTATCATACATCTGTGTCACTCCTACTAAAACTACACTTGACAGTTATTGCATTTTTAATACCTTGACAATCTTTTTGAATAATACTAGCAAGAGTTGTCATAGTCTTATTTCTTAATTTGCACAAAAATTTCCTTGGGTCATTCAGCTCCTGAGAGAAGAATGGGTTCTTGTGTCTGTGATATTAAGGACTAGAGCTCTGTTTGACAATGCAACAGTCACTGAGATCATATAAATCATATCGTAGACATGCTTGATACAAAATAATAAACTTGGTTTGATGGAAACCTTACAAATGCTAGAAAAGGACCGACATGTGCTGTGCTGGTTCAATAACAGCCCTCCTATCACCTCCGGAAAAAAGGCCACAAATTATATCCAAAATCAAAGATAGATAAAATTATGTATCCCCAGTATCTCACAAAGTATTCAATTACTCCTTTAATGGCATTCAACTGTTTTAAAAAGATGTAGATCCACCAAATAAAGAAGACCTGCCTTGACTGTATAATGGCACAGTTTCTCTTAGCACTTTCAATATAAACGATATACCTAGGTATATAAATCTATCTTTAAAGGTAGATAACCTTTGGATTGAACATTGAAAAAATAAAAAAAATAATAAAGGTTACATGTATAACAGGTACAAAATGGAATAAATAAACGGTAGAGCACAGTGATTTGGCAGTGTGTCACGGATGTCATTGAGATCAGAGAGAGCCATCTGCAAAAAAAATATAAAAGATGTGTATATTTCCCTTGTTTGACCAATAGAAACTTGGGGCATGGACACATCCCCACCCCCACCCCCATATCTATTCTATCCAGGGTTATGGGGAAATGGAAAAATCTGGGGCTGACAAACATCTTTTTCTTGTTTTCTATATAGTTCATGTGCAAATAACAGGTTACAGACTAATCTACATAATGAGATTTTGTCAGTAGTTTTATGAACACAGTAGGATTTTTAAAGAAATAATACAGGAAATACTCAGTGGCTGTAAATATGCATGCAAACAGTGTATGTATATGTATTTTAAGTTCAAATTTGGACAACTTTATATTCAGGGATATGGTTTTCACTGCCACAATTAGCACCCGCATAACATACCCTTTGTTGTGAAAGTCACTGATCAACCAAACTAACAAAGTGGGTCAAGGTTCGACCTGAGACCTTGACTTACTTACATAAAGAAGATGGCGGTGACTACTTCTTCCTCTTCCAGCAGTTGGGGTGCTTTTGTTTCTGCTTCTCGGCCAGAACTCGAGCTTCTTCCTCATACTTTAACTTCTCTTCCTCCTTCATGTTTTTCCACATTTCTCCTAGGATGACACTGATGGCCCTGCAATGAACGAATCCAGAAGTTCATAGTCATGACTTCCTGAATAATTAACAACATAATTTAATTCCATAATCTTGGGCATATCAGACTTTTGATTTCCTATGGAATTAATCTCTGTAGTCCCCACATATTGTGATATCATGACATCATGACATCTACACTAATCTACATGAACTCTGTAGTCCCCACATATTGTGATTTATTACAAGTAACATGACATCTACCCGGTACACTTTATGTTGTGACAAACTGTCAAAAAAGAATGAAAGTGCAAAGAAACCTTACTTCACAAATATTCAATAACTTAAATGGCATTCTTTCCCAAAAACTGCAAACCAAACACATAGGCTGACAGTCTGAGGGCAATAACTCTCCAGTCAACAGCGAGTACACCTCACACGATTTGATGTTTGTTATTATAAAAAGTAAACATCTTTAATCACAAGTCAATGCTTACAAACTGCAGAAAATAACCATTCCCCCCCCCCCCCCCCAAACAAAACAACAAAATTTAGATAGGAAAGTGGAAACCTGTCTGAAAAATTATAAAGAAGCAACCAAGGTTATCTACAAGACCTGAGGAGCGGGAATTTCCTCACCTATGATGCCTTAGTTTTTCAGCTATTATTCCATTTCAAACAAAAAGTAGCTGTAAGCAAGACCACCAGAACCCCCCCCCCCCCCTTTATTTTTTTTTTATTTCTTCCTTCTATTTCAATTTTTAGAGACAACCCTGGGCATCTCCCATTGGTGAATGAATCAAACAGTGATACCGGTTATCTTTTCCCGGGTGGTCCTGAGTTAGAGTGACTCGGTGCCGTTTGGCAAACAGAAGGAATGCATTCATTGGTCGTTTGGGCTTCTTCCCCTCCTCTTCTTTGAGCTGCCTCTTTTTGGTCTGTGACCCAGATCCAGACTGGGGGCTAGAGGTGGAGTCGGAATCACGTTTTTGCTAAAATCAATGATTGATACATCAAGTGTACATCTTTTTTAAGTGCACATTCATGTACTCAGTAAAAGTACATTAGTACAAGTGTACATCTAGAAAAGTGTACACCATCCATTTATAAGTCTGCGTCAGTTAAATAAATTTAACCTCATACTTAAAGCCAAGATGTGCTCAAATAACAAATGCACCCAAGGGTGCCTAAGGCTGTAATCTGAAACAGGTCTTCTATCCCTATAAAACAGTACATTCCTTAATTTACGCATGTACTTAATTCAGCAATTCATTCATTTTCCACCAAATCGCGAATGCCGAATTTTTATCATAGTTTTATGTAGTTTATTATGTCCAAAAAATAAATGCAAGATTTTAAAATCTGCAGGTTGTGCTTCTCATGATTCTATGCGGATAGTAATTCCTCACGTCTAATTAGGAATGCACAGTACATTTATTATTCATGTTATTATACTAATAATTATATCAATGACAATGAATCTGTTTTGTTGTTCCCACAAAGAGAGAAAGGAAATTACCTTTGCCATACTGCTTAAAGCAAACACGGCGGAATGATCTTGTGGGGTCAGTTCAAATCTGAAAAGAAAATCCCACCAACAAACTTAAACAACCATACACATTGGTTTACACTGTCACATAAACTACTTAATAACAGCATTCATGGTCCCTCCCATTTAAAATCTTAAATCCTTTTGTAATGTTTACAAGATTGTTTCACAAGATGACAAGAACTTGCTTATCAACAGTATACTATTCATCACTGACAAACAATTTTTTATTTGGTATAATAACAGATCTAATCACTGACTATTCCGACAGTAGCATGTTACTCTCTGTTACAAGACATAGTTGTCTTGTGAGACAATAAACTTGCTATTGTTGAAATATGCAGTAAAATAGTAAACAAGTATTCTACCGAGAGAATGCAATATCATACATATATATAGATCGTTATACACTATACCCTTGAATGGTGTGGAACACATCGTCAGTCGGATTGGCATCCGGATGATCCGGAGGGAGACACAGGTCCAGCTCACTGAGGACGTTACAGGGAATGCCGTATCTATCGTAGGTCAAGGTTGGGTTAATGGACGACCAACCTGTAAAGATCAAAAAGTATGCAAGGATACTAGAACAACCATTTTAAGTCAGAAAGCAACACAATGATACAAGCTTTATAGTCATGTTACAAATAGATATGTGGATATAAGGACTATAAAACAACGATGTACACTCAGGTCCATTCAGAGTTTAAGAAAACTTGTTCAAGTCTTTGAGATGTTTGTTCGTTGTTGCCTCATTTGAACTAAAAAGATTTGACAGCAACAGAATCAATTTAGTTTCTCTTTTTCCGAAGGAACAAATTCTTGAATATTTTTGTATTCTTTATTTATACATTGTATTATCAAAACCTATTTGGTTTGACTTTTCCTATAGCGTCACGATCATTTCTGTCAGCTACGTCATGCATAAATTATACACGCCGCCGGTGTGAAAACTATATGATTGGTTAACTCCTATTTTTAGGCCGAGTTATCAGTATACGCTTATGCAATGCCAGAGCTGAAGGATTTCTCAGAACAGTTTATTTCCCCCCAATATTATTCATTCAAAATCGACTATCCCGTATGTTTAAATTCTGTGCTAAACTCTCTCTCTCTCTCTCTCTCTCTGTGTAAACGGGCGTTAAACCATAGCCTGAAGCTACGGTCCAGAGTACGGCGTTATAAAAAATATAATATTTAAAAGTTGCATGTGCTAAGCATTCATTTCATGTAAATACCGTAAATGTATAATGCACATGTATTACCTACTTACTTGCCAGTCAAAGTGATATAAAAATTCACAGGGACGAAAACAGATTCCTTACGGAGATTTATAATGGGGAATGGTTACATCTTTTCTCCATTCGGAATACACTCGGAATACATCGCACAATATTTCAACGTTATCATCCGGGCTTGCTGCAATGCAAAATCTCCGTAGACATCACATTTTTTAGCATTGTATTGTAACCTGATAAGCTAACAGGGGCGTTTTGACTGAGAAATCTTGGAAATTTTTCATACTTTTGAATGAACATTGTTTGAATCCTGAGGTATTTATAAATAACAAACAATTAAGCCAAACGTGAATCCAAAATATCTTGGGACAGAGTATTGGTATGAATTCCTCGATTTCTACACCTTTCGATCGGCAATCGACAGTCAATAAAAGTATTGAACGATGGTGTGAAAGAACGAGACGGAAGTGGAGAGTGCAAGGAGGTTTGTGCATGTGCGCTTCATTAGGCAAGTGTCCGATTCGTTTCTCTTCTGTTGCCCTATCGCTTTCGGTGTAAATATATATACTAAAATATCCACAAACCATTTACTGCAGATTTCTTTATTTTACCTGTCTCTGAACCCCCGATCACCCGCTCCATACATGAACACTGGTTTGTTTACATACATAAAAAATACAGTTCTTGATCCGCTTTCCGAGTACGGTTAAAGGTTGTTTAATAGGAGAAAGTTTGGGGCGGGTAAAGCTACAATTATTAACAGTAGTAAACTAAATGAAGAATTATTTAAATGGATTATTGTTTATGTATGACGTAGCTGAAAAAGTTGAACGCGACGCGATCGGAAAAGTCAAACCAAATCGGTTTTAGTAATTAGTTTATGTTCCCGCCAATAACTCTGTAATCCAAGAGAATCATCTATCCACAAAATCATATCCACCTGAGCATTTATTCTATGCCTCAATTGTATATAAATATTTC
This sequence comes from Magallana gigas, assembly GCF_963853765.1. NCBI lineage: Eukaryota > Metazoa > Mollusca > Bivalvia > Ostreida > Ostreidae > Magallana > Magallana gigas. The sequence continues at coordinate 55,313,677 of NC_088856.1, read as the reverse complement.
CTGGTCCTAATCCCCATTTCTATATAGGGAGTGTACGAGTTCATACCTTTATCTTTGACAAAGAATGGGTGAGCCTCCTCACATTCCACCTGAAGAGAGGGCTGGTCAGTGACGCCGGTGGAGAAAGACAGGCGAAGTCCCTTATTGTCTATGGTGTCCGCCCTCTTGTTGATAGAGCACAGGCGTAAACCACTACCACCAAAACTATAACGAAAGATCAAACACATAGGATTTTAATTTCTCCTTTTGTGCAAACAATCCTTGTAAATTAATGCAATAATTTATCTAGAAAGTTTATTATAAAAAAAAATTCAACAATTCAATCTCAAGTGAAGTTTCACAAACATAAAATCAACTTTAAAGTTGGCATCAATCACATAATACATGTAGTACATAAAAGATCTGACCCACTCATTACTCCCTTACTGCTGACTATATACACGTAGAACCATGTTAACAAGAGCTTGGACTCTTTAAAAATAGTTGTGTCAAACAGCAATGTGAGGTAGGCCTGTCTATGTTATTGCTGGCACTCAATCATGGCTCAACAAGATTTGTGTGGCTTTTTAGCAAAGACTACACAATTGGTGTATAATTCGCTTGAAACCCGCGTCATTTTAATTTGTTTTGACACAAGAAATAGATAGTTATATCCTACTGAAAGACTAAGGTCTTGTTAAAATTGTTCTATATCTGACCCTGACCTTTGACCTGGCTTGCTGTCCGCCCCCGCCGCCTGTGATGCGATCCTCTCCTGTAGAGCCAGCTGCTCCACAGACTGCCAATCCCACAATTCCCTTGTCTGTCTGGCACTTCCTCCCACAAAATGAACTCTGGTGTCTGTGAAATGGAAATGATAAGATGGTAAAAGAGGTATTATCGACTTCAGAATTAAAACAAATCTTTGCCTTAAATTAAAAGAAAGGCTCAATTTATTTCCTTATTCAGAATTTCAACATAACATGGTGTGTGCTAAGGTCATTCTAATGTGTGTATTTGATAACCAATGAGATACCAAACCTTTTATCATTAGATTATGGGATGTAAAGACCATTTTCCATTGAGGAAATGATTTTGTTTGCTGAAAAACTATGTTTTTATTAGCACATAGATAGATCAGTAGGTTCGTTTGTATTTGTATAGTGTATCAGAATACATGTTTTATAATCACAATATACCGGTACTTTGCTCTTTAAAATATCCCCCTTTTACAATACGGGTGCATTTGACCAATTACACTAGGTGAAGTTAGCTATTTGACCAATCAAAACAAATGTTACAATAAAACGTTTGTGTTGTTAATTACAACAATTCTGTATTAAAACATGTGATTGGTGCACAACAGCATTCAACACTTACCTTAACATCATGACTGCATGCATAAAGAGAAGATAACTCTTATTGTCAATGCAAGCAATGCGAGTTTCTGATGTTATCAGACTAATGAGCAAACTACTGTAAACATATTACATTTGGCTGTGTATTCTATTTAGCGCTTTTGGCGGAATGCGGCATCCACTAAATCAAGTACATCCCTAAATGCCATTCATATATGTATAAGAACAGTCACATTCAGGAATACGCTAAATCAAATCTAAGCCAACTTATCCAAAAACTAATTTCCGCCAAATATCATACACGCCAAATATAATACGTTTACAGTAAAACTACAGTATTATCCTAGAGTAAGACTTGTTCACTTAATTACCAAACTTCATACCACTTGCTTGCTAAGTTTTTCCATGAAATACACCTAACAGCTACAGTATTAAAACAAAACAAAAATTGTCTTTTAATGATAAACCTAGAGGGTAGATTACTGTGTGCACAAATGCTCTCCCAGTCAAGCTGATTAATATTCCATTTTATATTAATTAACCATTAAGCTAACTAAATGACACCACAAGTTGATGACTTCTTTTTAATTTCAATCAGTATCAAGTAGAGGGAACTGGAATATGATACACTTGACTGTTTCAAAGCTTTCAAAGTTCAGCAGCTATAACCCTATTTTAGCAGCCCAAAGGTGCTTAAAGTCTTTTCTGAATATTTCATGACTGTATAAACCTTTATACCACTAGCATGACCAGAATCAGATCCAATCTGATGGACACGTATTATCTTTAAATAACAAACATAACGTGTTAACAGCTACACACTGGTTTACAACCGTTCACACACAGCCTCCTAGATATTGTACCTTTGATAAAACAGCGCCACACTGCTTTTGGCCAGCTATGAGACCAGGTCTCCTCTGCGTTTGATTGAGCACTGGTACAACCAGGAAATGGTGAAGTAGTTGTGACACTCGGATCACTGCCGTCATCAAAGTAGTTTCTGAAAGCAGTACAGTAGTCACACATGAATAAAAACAGAACAAAGTGGTGCAAATCAGTGCAGTTTATAAGTTTCAGGTAAGTACAGTAAGTAAAGTAGTTCACACTGGTGTAAACCTGAGCTGTGTTTTACAAAAGAACTTACGATAAAGTCGTAAATACTTTCAGTCTCATGGAATGCTCTATGTGTTACAAAATTTTATATAAAAACATTCAATTTACCCTTATTATGATTTCTGTAATCATATTTTTCAGCCATTAAATTAAAACATTTATCAGATTTTGATGAATAAGCATAAATTTATCAATTTAGTCGTAAGTCATAAGTCCCATTGTAAAACGCAGCCCTGAAGCTTAGTAAAATTACCAAGTGATCATGGTACAATGGAATGTAATTGTTCAGCAGATTCATCATGGTATAACATTATGAAATATCATGATGTGAAAACATCATGGAATATGCTAGAAGAGCGATTGCAGTTTATAAAGCCTAGTTCAGTAGAAAATCTTGTTAAATTTAAGTAGAACAAACAAGCACACAGACCCATTATCATCTCTGGGTGTTTGACTGGACACTGTTGAAGCAGTAGGAATGTTGGAGTCAGGAAACTTGATATGTCTCATAGCAGGGCTACAAAATAACAAATTATGCTATTAGATTCTGTCCACTGTCTTTTGTGAAAAATGAGACAGATTTATATACCTATATGTACTTATTCATGGTACAAGCTAACAGTAGAATTTAGAATTTGATAAAAGTACTAAAAAATTTTCAAAAGTTCTAATACAGGTAGTTGCAGAGATTTCTTAGCTTAAAAGGACTATGTGCGGTTTTATGCAATTTTTGCCCCCAAAATCAAAGTTTTAGAAAGAGCTTTAAAAATAAGGTGAAAGACAGTGAAAATCATATTGGAAATAAAGGTGTAAAAGGTTATCACCACAATGACGTCAAAATGTAGAGATGACGTCACAAAGTTTGCATTATTTTGATAAATTGATGTTTTGTAGCAAAATATGGGTGTTTTCTGATGGTTTTTTGACAAGGAAACATAGAGCGCAGGCTTGCTCAAGTACCATTTTTTAGTATAATGTGTATATCTATCTGAAGAAAAACATTTGTTAAAATCGCACTTGAGCAGACCTGCGCTCTATACTTCCGAATGCAAAATGTAGAGCGAAAATGAGAATATTTTCATTTGTTTGAAAATTTGCGGGAATTAGGTCATTTAGGTGAGGTCATAGATAAACAGTGAATAAGCAATGATGACTGAAATCAAGATTAAAGTTATAAGCATCCTCTTATACAATGATTTGTGAAGATTTGATTTTTATACGATACGATTTAAAAATTGGTTAAAATCGGGCGCAGATATTTGACCATACCGCACATAGTCCTTTCACGCTTTTTTTAGTGGGTGTGGGGACCAACAAATCGGACTGCTAGCCCACAAAACTGACCTTTTATCCCAGATTTTAGGGGGAGCCGACTGCATCAGGGGACTCTGGGGACTAGTGGCAATATTGGCGAACTCGATGAGTCGACTCTCAGCCTCGTTCTGATTAACGTTGTCATTGGTTACAAGAGTGGACAAGGAGGGTTGACCAATCAGGTTGAGAGGTTTGGGGATGGATGAAGACTGTCTCCGGATTGTTGGTGCTATTGGGAATTATTAATAATTGAAATCAAAAGTACAAAACATATACCTAAAAAATTTAGTACTTTTAATATAAAATATAGGATCATTAACTCTATATACTCTCTTGCTCTGAACAACTATTGAATTTAAACTGTTACCCATTTTTGACTTTTGTTAGTCTAGAATTCTCCGCTAGACCAGGATTTTCTCTGTATCTCAACATCTTTACCTGTTTGCATCGATTTTGAGTTTTGCCTGTTATACTTTGACTTTTCATTACAGTAAGTCACAGAGGCCAAGCCCGTTTTAACATTAATTTCAATGTTACCATAAATAAGATCTTTATTTATGGTGACATTGAAATTAATGTTAAAACGGGCTTGGCCCCTGTGCAGTAAGTATATATATTTTTTTAGCTTGAATCTGACCATTTTATTGAGTTTTACCCATTTTACTGTTTCTTTAATTACCTGTTTTACCTTTACAGTGGCTCTCTCCTGTTTTCACCTGGACCTGTGTTGTGGGTCCCTCTACTTCTGTGGGTGACAGTTCCCCCCCCCCCCCCTGCCTCACCTGTTTTCACCTGGTTCTGTGTTGTGGGTCCCTCTACTTCTGTGGGTGACAGTTCCCCCCCCCCCCCCCCCCCCGCCTCACCTGTTTTCACCTGGTTCTGTGTTGTGGGTCCCTCTACTTTTGTGGGTGACAATTTTCCCCCTGACTCACCTGTTTCCACCTGGTTCTGTGATGTCGGTCCCTCTTCTTCTGTGGGTGACAGTTTCCCCCCTGCCTCAGCCTCTGTCTCCTGACAATGCCCCGCCCGTTTCTTCAGATGATACTTCAAACCATTGGAACTGAAGTTAACAATACATTGTGAGCTATAGAAGTAACAAACCATATCCCAAGCAAAAACATGTCAATAGACTTGTGGTGTCAGAAACATGTCAATAGACCTGTGGTGTCAGAAAAATGTCAATGGACTTGTGGTGTCAGAAACATGTCAATAGACTTGTGGTGTCAGAAACATGTCAATAGACTTGTGGTGTCAGAAACATGTCAATGGACTTATGGTGTCAGAAACATGTCAATGGACTTGTGGTGTCAGAAACATGTCAATGGACTTGTGGTGTTAGAAACATGTCAATAGACTTGTGGTGTCAGAAACATGTCAATAGACTTGTGGTGTCAGAAACATGTCAATGGACTTGTGGTGTCAGAAACATGTCAATGGACTTGTGGTGTCAGAAAAATGTCAATGGACTTGTGGTGTCAGAAACATGTCAATAGACTTGTGGTGTTAGAAACATGTCAATAGAATTGTGGTGTTTCTTCTTCTCAAAACAGAGACCTAGCTGTTAAACAGTGTTAAATGAGTTGTCAAGTTCAGCAGAGCTAGATATATCTTCTAAAGGATTTATAGCTGCTGGGCTACAAGCTGGGCCCCTATATCTTGAATGCAGGTCATATTTTCTTCTATATACTAGTATTTACAAATCTATGAAAAAAAAATGGCAAAAAAGGCAAGAGAATATGAATCAGTCTACAAAATTGTGTTTCTCTATCTCCATGTTTTCTACATGACATGTTATCTCTGAGTTAGCTCTGTGTGGACACCTGAGAAACATATACATGTACAATGTACGTGTAGGTATATCTACCCAAGAAATGTTTCCACACCTGTTGATCATATACACCCAAACACTTGTCATATTATAACACATTCACACCTGAGTTCAGGTAAACACACCTCTCATTGTCAGGTAGTCTGTGAGAACTTCTCACTCTTATCTCAATTTACTCAACCTACATTATATGTAAGCAGTTTAAGGGCACATTATTTCTTATTCTAGGGAGATTTCATGAAACCGTGTTAAAGTTTATAACTTATTTTGCTTTTTTTTATAAAATCTACAGTGGCAAGTTTTTTAACATTTTAATGACCAGAATTCCCCTCCTGTAGCTAATTCTTTCAGTTTATTTATTCCTTAAGCCAAATGGCTCATCAGATACAAGAATACATAATATACAAAGTAAGACATAATCTGTAGCAATATACGTATTAAATGCATCAAAGTATTGACTACTGTGGTTTCATTAATTTTCGTGGGTATCAATTTTCGTGGATTTTCTGAAAACCACAATTTCAAGGATACATAATTTCGTGGCCACTGATCCTATCAATACAAAATGTTTGTTGAAAGTGAATTTCAAAGAACATTTAATTTCATGGATCAACTTAACAACGAAATCCTTGAAAATTGGTATTCAACGAATATTGATGAAACCACATTATTTATTTAAAACCAACAAATTATCTTTATTGACAACCCTGAATGCTTCCCATATGTAATTATCATTTTTTAAATATTCAATTTGTCTTTAAATAATTACCTGGCAGTCAAGGGTCCTCGTCAGTTCAAAGGAAAACTGTCACAGTTACTAATCCAATGATTATAATCATCTGGACACTTTACTTATTTTGGGGGAAAATATGTTTTTAAAAATTGCTTTATGAATGAAAAATGAAACTAAAATACATATTAAGGATAAGAACTGTATGTACTGTATATGAATATCTTTGCATGGATGTCAAGCTTCTGTGCAGGTTCTTTTAATTTTGATCGGATTATTCATTATAATTGAACTTAAAATCGTCAACTTTAAACAATGCTATAATGAATTAAAAATGGCTTAACAGCCAAATTTGACCATTAGTCCATTTTGAATGTAAAAGGTTTAATGTACACTCTTACACATTGAATATGTAAAAAAAAAAACGTAAAACAACATACAGTAAAACACGGTTACAGCGAACACGCTTATAATGAATTGACGCTTACAGCAAAGTGAATTTCATTCCCAAGTCTCTATTTCATGTTGTAAACTTGACGGATATAACGAATAACACTTATAACGAAGTTAAATTGCCCGTCCCTGGGACTTCATTATAAGCGTGTTTTACTGTATACACGCATGCACAAGAGGGAAGGAGTAGCACATGTACCTTTTGAAGCTCCTGTTACACTTGCTACACACATACTCCTGGTGGTGGCTGTGGTGAGCCTGGATATGGTACCGCAGACCCGGGTCACTACTCAGGACCTTGGAGCACCCCTGGACCGGGCAATACTTCTGTTTGGTTGGGGAGGGGGCGTTCAGGAACTCCTTTAGCCTCTCCGTGGCAACGTGGGGGCGCTTGGAATGTGTCGGCTCCTGTGCAAGGAGGAAACGATATGAGCATCCAAAATTTTAACTTCCCACAGTATTTATCATTAGTGCCTGCATTGACTTAGAGCTTTAGGTTGTTGAGTATGAAGTTTACTTGCTATATCTTGTCATTCAATCTTAAGTGACCTTAACCTCAATTACTGGTACCAACACAAAATGTACAGTACAGTAATTATCTTCTCCAGTACTACATCTTTTATATTATTATTGACCAAAGAGTCTGTTGATATATTTCCATACTAACAAGCATCTATATTTATTTATTCCACAATAAAGTATTTAAATTTTTTTTAGATGCAATAATTGTATATTTCTCATATATTTATTATTATTAGAAAGAAAACCCTCCTTTCTTACATTTTTTTTTAAATTTTGCTCCAACAGAAAATAAACATGATCATAATAAAGACTTAAAATAAAACTAACATTAAAATATCACTCCACGATTATTATTGTTATTGATTTTAAAATCAATAACAAAGTGATTTATGATTATGATAAATGAATAATATACTTATTTAATTATTATAAATAAATGTTTCACTCCTCAGGATCCGCCTACAAGTAAACGTGTTACAATACAGCTGTAACGTTATAATGGTTGTGGTGCAACTAATTTAATGAGGTGTCAAACATAATGAAGCAAACAACTTCTCTACAACTGTACGTAGTATTCACGCATCATTGATTTCTGTGCTGTGTTTTCCTTTCAAAAAGGTGTACACAAGCGTAAACCAACCTTATCAGAGTTTCAAAATTTGAATATACCCCCCCCCCCCTTTTCTTCTATAAAAACAGGTATAACTCGATTTTCCGAAAAAAGGGCTGAATCTTATTCCTTCTTATGAGCGTCAATGCATCTCGCAAAATCAGACATGCTGTTGACAGTATTAAGAGCAGCCGGTGGTTATGTTGTTGATTAAATGCAACTTTTACAACTTTTGTATTTTTACAAACGCGGACGGAATTTCGTTCTCGCTTCGTAAATTAGTTATTCACGCAATTTCGCTTGTCAGTTTGTTGTGCCATGGTCTCTGTACGGAGAGAAACGATTCCTGAAGTTGTGTACTGCACAAATGTCTGCAATACCGAGAAAACTAACGTAGTAAAATACACAAAGTGAGATACTTACTCCAACTGACGCCATTCTGTACGGGCAGGTAAGCGATTACAAACAAAGCATTTGATTGGTGGATAACGGTCGCACTTGATTATCCATTCGTTTTGATTGGTTCGGATATCGGATAGTGATTTTGAAAACACAAACATCTTCCTAGCTTTATTTTCTTCCACTTTGCATAGAAACTCTGTAAATTATCGTATCTTACTCAGCATAAACATTGATTTACATAGCAGTCTCGGTGACACAATGAGAAAGTGAGGATTACATCATCTTCTGAACGTAGACAAGCATGAGCGCGGTGGCGGATCTATCTTCATTTTTCACACGTAAGTTGGCCGTAATCAAGGGGCGGATTTAGTAATTTCATGTACATGTATATTAGTACACCAGCCATTCTCCAGAAATGGTTCCAATTATGATATAATGTTGTCGCCAGCATTCATCACAAAATTATTATTTGCCGTTAAATGTATTTGGCTGATACTTTTCTCAGGAGATATCTACAGTAAAAATTACAAATTTTGATACCAAACAATATGCATTTGAAGTGTCCAATAATGTCAAATTATTTCAATAAAAAATCGGTTTGTGTATTTTTCAGCATGTCGCACGTGAATATTTCAATTTTACTACAATACTAAATAGCATCACGGTGATGAAAGAGACAATTAAAACTCATTTTTTATTTCAGCATCACATAGCGTGTTTTGTCAGTAAACACCTGTTGATAACAATCTTTTCTTTCTTTTTTCCCCCCGATTTATATATTGTCGCTGAAACAGTCCTGATTTCCGTAACACGTGTTTGACTTAATAGTAAGCGATGATATTCAAAACAATATCTATTGATATTATAGTAATTGAATGTCATAGGCATATTAAAAGAAAAATATATACAATTTACAGTCGAAAATCTATGTGTTTTTTTAATCATCGATTATAAAATTGAAAATTGAGTTTGACGCATTTCAAAGCCTGACTTCCGTAACGCCATTTTCAACTAAATTCATGGCATTTGAAAAACTTATTCATGATGCCTTTGGAGAACACAGTGTTCCAAAGCTATCTATCATCATCTGTAGAAAAATAATGTAATAGCATGGTACAGTGAGAGGAAAATTTACTAAAACCCCTGACCGGCGTAACGTATGACATCCGTAACAGTATTTTCAATCAGTGATATATGGCTCGGTTTTCCATCGATAATAATTTGGATTGTTCAGCGAAACAGAACATGAGTTTAGAAAGTAAAGGAACTTTGATATTCTTAACTGAAGCAATTAATATTTTGATACAAAGTGCATTTTTGAGAAAAATATTATGAGAGTGTGCTAAACTATCGAACAATTATGAATCATTATGTGTGGATTTATCTGTTTTAGTTTATTTTTATTTGCAAGAGATATATCAGTTGCAGATTAAAACCAATTCACCTAAGACAATTTATTATTTGACAATATCTTTTAAATATTTGCTGCAGCGTTACGGATATCAGGGGAAAAAACAGATTTGGCATCTGTTCATTCCAGTGCTTCTTATGTATATTTTCCAAGACGGATAATCTATTCTTATTTTTAAAATCAACAAAGTGGTCATTTTTCATGTAATATTAGCGAAATATGCTATTTAAAGTTTACTCTTTTGAAATATAGTGCATCAAGCCTATTGTTTTCTACAACATATGATTTGATAAAAAAAAAAATATCAGGTGACCAAAATATATTTGGCTTTTCAAGATTGTATTAATATGCACGCATGTTTATATCGAAATGGTATTATTCCCGGATCAGAATATTTGATAAATACTCTGTTCATGATTTTTTTTTCTAAACATGATTAGTTACGGATGTCAGTTTTTTTAAGAACTAATACCTGAAACTTAAACTAGTAAGAGTTTATATATACTTGCGAAAAACAGACCTTATTTAGTTGACTTATTAGTAACAATACATATACATATGTGTATATATGCATTAATACATTATATGCGTATATACATTAATGCAAAGCAGGCAAACATGGAGAAACATAAGTGAAAATCCGAAAAAGGTGAGATGTGGATTCAGTCAACCCATATTTTAATGGGGATAAGACCCCAGTTCCTCCACATAAAAAAGGAAGTTTAGAAAGATATAACCAATAAATTTCATGACTATTTAAAACATCATAGGAGTAGATATTTGTGAAATGATAATCTCTGACATCCGTAACGAACCATCCAAGCTTTTTATCAAATATAAAAAGACAACTGATTTATATGTTTGACTTTTTACCGGTATATTTCATAATTGTGTTTGGTACATCCATCAGACCATGCAATTTTAATACAATTAGGTACTTCACTATTTTAGACAGATATTTCATGTCAACATTTTTAAATCTATGTAATGTTGATTACATACTAATTAAAGGAGAGAAATTTTTTAAAAAGCGTGCTTATTAAGTTAAAAATGTATTTTCTACAATAAATAACCTGTATTTGATTTTTATTCTCTAATATTTGGTTGTAAAATGTATTGGAAAAAATATTCTCCATGAAAAAGGTCATTTGCTAACTTCCGTAACTTTGGGCCATTATCTTTAAAAAGCCCTCTGACATCAATTTGTGATATACAATTTCTCAACATCTCTTTTTTAATGTTCTGTTGTTTCAATATTTTAATTAAAATCATTGAACATATGAAATTGTTCCTAGTTTACATTTGAATTTGAATGAAAGATGATGCATTATTTTCTTTTTTATTGTTGAAAATAAAGATTTTCTTAAAATAAAGATATTTTTGAAAATATGTTCCCCTTAAATTTAAATTCTTCATGATTCTGTCAGATATGTCATTCGTATTCAATATGATATCAAACAAAGTGGCTATTGATGTTTACTGTTATTGTACAGGCCGAGGATAAGTTGCATTAATTCACTTCTGACTTCCGTAACAGGGTTTTTAATATGGTCTTCAAAATCAAATATTTCGTGAACGAAGAAATTTTGGTGAGTCAAATTTTATAATTATATCGACGAATAGTTGTACTTCAATATTATTACAATTAAAACACGAATATCAAAAGTTCATTTTTCACTGAAAGCAATCCCATATTTGGAACCATTTCTGGAGAATGGCTGTTACGCATGCACGCGTGTATTTTGGATTGTAGTGTTGCGTATGAGCATGTTCAGTCAAGCTTATTACTGTGTTTCAAAGTTACAAATAAACACATAACGTTACAAAGAGACCCCCCTAAAAATTACACAAATACTATAGGGGGCCTACATGTACAAAATGTAATTAAGAAGGATCGATGTAAGTCAGGATCGAGATGAATTACTTAACGCTGCAAAAATCCTTAGCACAGTTGTCCAACGTGATATAGCTGGACACATCATTAAGAAAAATATTGGGTTGAAATTGACCTGGTCATTCTTCAAAGTTGAATATTGATCCGGGGGTGCTTTTTCAACGTTATTTTTTTAAAATTGAGACCAAAAGTCGTGAAATTTTATACCTGGGGTCATTTTTTTCAATTGCTTTAATTTTTTTTTATTTCCTGTATTCAAAATGACCTTTTTGAAAATTGACCACAACAACAAAGTTTTGAAAAGTTTGAACTGGAACTAATTAATTGCTCAAAGCGATTTAAATTTTGTATATACGTAAAGGATTTTCAGACACTTTCTCGTGAGTGTGTAACCAGATAAACCTTGAATATTCTACATGGAGGGACTGTGCCTCATACTAGTACCTACCCATACGCATGATCACATAAAAATATAAAAACACAAAACACAGCGATTATATATACGCTAAACGCTCACTATATTTAAAATATTTGCATACATTAAGGGTTAACGGATAAATCGAGAACTAATCATTGAACTGATTCATGTTTTTGAGAGACTCGTTATTTATAATATCTAATATTTTATATGCTAACTGTTAAAATAATTATACCAATTTAAAGAATAGATATGAAGAAATGTATTTCTTTTTTAAATTGACTAAGTCAAAGAATGATATGTAGTTCATTAATATGTGTTCATTTGCTGTTGAATTTGGAACCTATTTCTTGATAAAGTTTAACAATGTTGGTCAATTTTCAATGGACTAGGGTCTTTATTCAACACCTGTGGTCTCAATATTCAATTTTCAACCCAGGTCAAAATTCTTCGTTACACCAATGTGCAAGTTTTTTAAATTCCTAATTTAAATAGAAACTTAATCAAATCACATTAAAAATTCTGCTTGTAAATTTTTTTTAATTAATGAAAAAAACACTGTTTATTTGAATCTTATACAATAAAACAATACATCAATACGCGTATGTAATTGTAATACAAACATGTATAGTACTCAACATTTGAAACTATATGCGTGTACCATACTACTTTTCATAAATGATTTAAATTAACGTCTTTCTTTTTTATATTGTAATTTGATCATTTAAAATTGGCGATTTTGGTGTATAAATAGCAAAAAATAAACATATATTCTGATACGTGCATGCACGTACATGTACCCCTCTGAAGTAGCTTACCTGACCTACATAGATAGGGGTTTTGAATCAACACTAGGTAAGTCACGTCATGTTGTTTTGCTAGTGTAATTCTATTTCATCATATAAATAACAATCAGGCATTGGATTTGTATAGGAGTCAAATCATTTAAAATATCATCGTCTCAAGCCACGGCTCGGAGTCCGCTTAGTACTCCCCTACCCCCGGCCAGATGATCGTATATATACATACTGGGACAGTGGTTACATGTACGAGGGTCAATCAAAAAATACGAAGACAATGTGGCTGTCTATCATATGTTTTTCATGAAAGTCATACTTAACAGATTAATCTTTGCACCGACACTAATGTTATTGATATGCGAAGTTTTAGTCCATTTGATGAAACGGTATTTTTGTTACCCCTTTTTAAAAACAACATGTTTTGTCACCACGGCGCACGGTAACGTTCAAAACATGACGTCAAGATTAAACATGCACAGTTTATAGATATACCCCATCTTTATATCATGCTTAGTCTATTGTGCCTTTCTCCTTCCAATTTAAAATGGCACTGAACCACTTAACATCTTATTTGCACACATGTGTTCGAGAATCATAAGTTAGTTCATTAAAGTTTTCATTTTCTTACCGTGTATTTCTTAGTTTACAGTAAAGATAACCCTGAAAGTCGATTTACGTTACTTATTTTTTGACCAAATATTTATATTTACATTCTACTGTGTTTTTCCATTAAATTCCGTGATGTTTAAAGCTATACACGCTATAATTTACGTCAATTTTGAATGACAGTGAAAACGCATGTGTTTGTCTACTTATAAAAGTTATCCTTAATCTGTAAATTACAATGGTGAATTCCATCTCGTTACAAAGATATAGATTTTTAATTGTTTATTTTCCTGCCAGGAAAATATACCTTTTCATGAATATTGATGAAGGAAAAGCGAAACCGACCTCATTGCGCAAGTCCGCGGAGAACTAGGTGGTCGTTATTGTTTGCCTAATTAAATATCCAACTTGATTTTTAATATGCTTAACAGTTGTTAATTTGAAATACATACATGTATAATGAGTAAATACGTTTGTCATTCACGATACCCTTACTTCTGCATTAACACTTATAGGATCTATAAATAGCACATAGGGGAAAAACACAGGTCTACGTCATTTTTTTAAAGGAAGTATTCATATCTACTCACAGGCTTGTATATTTTTCTTTTGTTTGTACTCGTATTTCGGACAAATTTATGCTTTACTGAAAATATCCTTTCCTTTGTGAAACTATCACAATTATGAAGATGTTGACCCTTCACCAGTTTTGGTATGATAGACTAAATTTAGCTGTCGATATCACGTGATAGATTGATATTCACGAGGAGGCATTACTTTCCTGGCAGGAAAATAAATATGTTTTATTGTTTGATATTTGATATATTTGTTACGTGTTCGAATTGAGCATTATAATTAACAGCATAAAGGTAACTTTTATTAGTAATCAAACACATACATTTTCCCCTTTATTCAAAATTGACGCAAATTATAGCGTGTATAGCTTTAAATGCCTCTAAATGCAACACCTATTCACTGCGTATGAATTTACGAGTAATTTACATAAGTAGTTCTCAAACAGTGATTTCTAAGTTATCGGTTAAAAAATGCATTTCATGAATGTTGAAAAAACACCATGTTTTATAATTCTTCAACAAAAAAGTTGACTTTATTGTTAAAAGCAATATTTTAAGAGTTATTTATCATGGATTATATTTTCATGCTCGCCGATCTCATCTCAACAGTCTTTGTAAAAACCAGTTTAAACCGGTTTGACAAAACAGCTGTTCTTGCTGTTACTAATTTACTTCCTCCGTTATCTGCACTTTATGTCGATTTATTTAAGTAAACAATTGATTTCTTCAGTAAGAGAATGTAAATATAAGCATTAAATGATTTATTTTTGACGTCGTCGTGTCAATAACTGCCGTCAGGTGAGCAGACAAATTATCATAACGCGCTAACGCGCGTTATTCAATTTGTCTGCTCACCTGACGGCAGTTATTGACACGACGACGTCAAAAATAAATCATTCAATGCTATAACAGATATTCTACTCTCTTTCGGACTGTTTTATATTCAAAATACAATGACCACCACCCTCACAAAATTTATTACAGTTAAACACAAACTTGCAAATAATTGTTGACTTATTTTTTGCACCATTGAGCATTTTCACAGCTTCTATCGACTTTTTCCTGAGTTAGATCCATTTTATTTGTACTTCTCGTTGCGCCGTGACGTCCGACGACGTCGATGTTTTAATCAACTCTAAAGAGGACTATCTGTCTTTAGTTACTAATATCTGTTCGACAAAACAATATATCCCGTCATTATTTGGTACATAGAATACAATGACTATACTAAATTTGAAGTTTCAATATTATTTGGTTTTATGCCCAATTTATAGAGATATTACTTTCAACATTATATGGTTTATTGTTGACATAACACAAATTTTGACCGTGCGCCGTGACCTCATATTTGCAGGATTAAATTCTAAATAATTCTTAGAAATAAAGAAATTTATTAACTTTTTTCCTTGCAAATTCTTTGAAACTATTGCTAAATTATGTCTACCAAATTTAGTAATGATACGACGTTAAGTAACATAACTATGACAAAAGTCTTCGTATTTTTTGATTGACCCTCGTACATGTAGCCACCATGACAATCTATAAAAAATAGACTATATAATATTATGCATTTCTAAAGAGAATCCGACGTTATTGCATATGTACTTATACGTATGTTCGAACGACATTGCAAGCATCTTTAACCGCACTAACGTATATTAATTTATTCCAAATTATTATAACTACACAAACAGCCGCTACATGTACGTCTTTTAAATCCGTAGACTTGAAGATTGTATATGTCCACGGGCAATTGTTTGCCCCATGCATCCTCTCCAAAGTTAGAGTCATTATATTGTAATGTTTACCAATTGCTACTACATTTTAATAAATAGTACCTATATAATCAATATATGCATAGCCAGACAGAGATCGTCTACTTCCGCCCCAGTAATAGACTCTACCCAGAACGAGGATGTAAGGGAGGAGAGTACGGCACTAGTATTTTGTTTACAGGCATGCAACGTATACCTGTACGTACATCAGACACGTTGCATCGTTTTTGGAAGTGGAGGGAGCAGACTGATCCCAAATATCTTGACAGGCTACCCCCCCCCCCCAAAAAAAAATCCAACTTTTCAAAAATCCTTATCCGTGTGTGTGTGGGTGGGGGGGGGGGGGGAGGGTGGGTGGGTGGTGGGGGGGGGGTAGCGGTTCTAAACTATACCTTTACATTTTCAATATTAATTTCCTTACTTTCCTTACTTTCTCTTCCATTTTTCACATGTTCCCATAAAAGGGGGGGGGGGGTCCAACTTTATTTAATTTTTAATTAAGGTAAATTTAAGGAAAATGTTTGCTGTGAGGGGTCAGCCCCCCCCCCCTCCCTCGATGCTACGTATATACCTGTACATGTAGCATTTGTTTTGAAAGTGGGCTTACTAGACGTGCCCCCAACAAACAACTTTATTTTTTTTAAATTTTGGTATAAGTATTTATCAACGCAGATTAAAGTCAGTTTTATTGACCACGACAGCTAATACAGGCAATATTATAATGAGAGCGGGTCATGCTATGACTTTATAAGGATAAACTAGGATAAGTGCATGGACTAGTACTAGCATTCGTAGCCATAAAAATGTAACTATTTAACTGCCTGTGGTGTTAAACTCTTATTCCAATAAAAAGATCGTGAATGGCCACAGTCTCTCTGGGTAAAAAAACGTATGGTCAGTTTAAAAGAGACTTTATATGAATGAAAGGACTGATGGTCAGCATACCAAATTTAAGCGTGAAAACACATTGGCTAAACAAACCCAAACAACAGAAACACGGGAATGACTTAATTTAATAATTTACTAATAGTTTTTAAAATATGACAACAAGTTATACATGTATATAGCATAGTAAACTGTTATATACTCTGTCCCAAGATATTTTGGATTCACGTTTGGATTAATTGCTTGATATTTATAAATACCTCAGGATTCAAACGATGTTCATTCAAAAGTATGAAAAATTTCCAAGACGCCCCTGTTAGCTTATCAGGTTTCAATACAATGCTAAAAAATGTGATGTCTACGGAGATTTTGTATTGCAGCAAGCCCGGATGATAACGTTGAAATATTGCGCGATGTATTCCGAGTGTATTCCGAATGGAGAGAAATGTAAACATTCCCCATTATAAATCTCCGTAAGGAATCTGTTTTCGTTCCTGTGAATTTTTCCGAGTGAAAGATGATAATGTGTCAATGAAATTATCTTGGAAAATATCCCTTTCAACTATTTCAATTGCACTTCTTTCACAGGTAAGTGCATTTTTATTAAAAATCGTCCAAATGTGCAGCATAAATATCTTGGGACAGACTATAGTTAAGTTTAAATTGATAAATTTTAAACTTTTATTGTAACATATATAAAGTCAGGATTTGCCTTAGTACGGCAGTTGACGTGGAATCTTCTCTAAGATTCGAGTCAGCTCACTTCCCCGGGTAGTTGGGTGGGGCCCAGTCTCCATTTCCCGTCTCGTTTATTGCCTTGCTAAGTATTTTGTTTATTGTCCCGTAAATTTCCATTGTGCAGCATGCTAGGCGTTTGGTCCGTGCTAAGTGGGTTGGCTTAGGTTTGGGTTACTTGGACTTTCAATTAACCTTAAGGCAGGCTTACATTTACATTGTAACTTGGTAAGGATGGTGATAACGGGAAGTTTGTATAACTGTATATTTGTGTATATAACATTTGCTCATTAATAAATAACTTGGAGAAGAGTTAGTGTGATTTTGAAATATACGTAAATATTTGATAGAGTGATTGAGCGTTGATATTAATTTCTAGAACATTTTCATTGTTACGGAGAATTAGACTGATAACAGACGGATTTGAGACTGACTTAACTTAGCGACTAGAGACGTAAGAATATCATGGATGATAAAAAGTGATAACCACTATACGATTACATTGGTGCCGTGACGTTACAATAACCACTATACGATTACATTGGTGCCGTGACGTTACAATAACCACTATACGATTACATTGGTGCCGTGACGTTACAATAACCACTATACGATTACATTGGTGTCGTGACGTTACAATAACCACTATACGATTACATTGGTGCCGTGACTTTACAATAACCACTGTACGATTACATTGGTGCCGTGACTTTACAATAACCATTATACGATTACATTGGTGCCGTGACGTTACAATAACCATTATACGATTACATTGGTGTCGTGACTTTACAATAACCACTGTACGATTACATTGGTGCCGTGACGTTACAATAACCATTATACGATTACATTGGTGCCGTGACATTACAGTAACTACTATACGATTACATTGGTGTCGTGACGTTACAATAACCATTATACGATTACATTGGTGTCGTGACTTTACAATAACCACTGTACGATTACATTGGTGCCGTGACGTTACAATAACCATTATACGATTACATTGGTGCCGTGACGTTACAGTAACTACTATACGATTACATTGGTGCCGTGACTTTACAATAACCACTGTACGATTACATTGGTGCCGTGACGTTACAATAACCACTATACGGTTACATTGGTGCCGTGACGTTACAGTAACTACTATACAATTACATTGGTGCCGTGACTTTACAATAACCATTATACGATTACACAAGTATATATTTTGATCTAGACTATCCATGACTTTGATCCGCCAAAGCGTGTCTCCAACCTTACTCTCATTTTTGCTATTTCGGGCTTGTTTATCGAAAAAGTAGGTTTTTTATTAATTTCACAATAATTATTTATCAGATAAAATTCAATTATACCTTACGGACATCATCTCGCATGTGTTGAAATACCAAAGGTGTAAGCAAGTACTCTGGTGTAGGTATTGTGTAGTTAAATATTTGCAAAATGCCTTAATTTACAAGTATAGATATGTAATACGATTGTTCTCGGTACAGTACTATAATAATATCTTTAATGTCAGGCGCCTGTGGTTTTCATCATAGATGAACATCCCGTCCTATACTCAGGCTGATCGAAATCTCCCATTTTGCCTCAACTATGTCCCGATCATTTACATGAATCAGCTGTTAATAATCTGCAAAGATTTTGATTATCTTGCTACGATGAAATGATTTTTATATTTTTTAATGAATGGAAATAAATGACAGGAAAGTTTTGATGAAACGTTACATCCACTGATACAATTTTCCATTTATTTCATACACACAAAATATAAAAATTATCTCTTAAAATACAATGTAAGTGATTGACGGATACAACTGTTGTACTTGATGTGTCCGGATTTGAATTACTGGTAGATAGTTTCATAATGACCATTCCAAAAAAAAAGGTAAAAAGGATGTTGATTTTCATACATTTATCGAGTCTTGAAGATGCATACACGTGTAGTATTTTTCATTTCTGAATCATAATTTTCACATTTTGAAGCTAAATATAATGATATAAAAACTGGAAACATCAAACCTGAAATCACATGCACCTGGTTAACCCGGTATATATTATTCTCATAATATATAAATAGTGCCTGTTTGGGAGGGTAACAGTTGAAATTGACACCCCGAGAAAACCATTGTCAACCGACGCGAAGCGGAGGTTGACAATGGTTTTCGAGGGGTGTCAATTTCAACTGTTATCCTCCCAAACAGGCACTATTTATTTTGTTATACTGAATGTCTTTTTTAAAATTTTTAAAATTTTTTTACTGCTTTTATATAGGAATAACGTGAATTCTACAGCGAACCGTACGCGCATAATTTTCGCGCATGTAACATTTTTTAATGTTACCCGTTGCCAAGTGCGTTGCTAACGCTGAGGGTAATAGTAAATATTATTAACTGCGTCTTAACCAATCAGATTTCAGTATTTAACATGAAAGTATAACAATAAAAAATATATACCGGTACCCTCTACCTGATAATTTATACATCCAAGATGGCAGCGATGATTGCCTTGCGTGAATATTAGGTAGAGGGTAGGTGCCTGTGTCTGAAATCTCTGTCACAAGGATCCAATCTCTTTTTTATTGGGAAGTCTGTATGTTAATTATCAGTGGCCATGCATTCCAGATCTCTATATGAAACACTTAGTATTGCGAACATTTCATTTAAATGCAGTAGACGTAACAAACCAACTTTCACAAAAGACTTTATTTACATATACTTACAATTTGTTTACAAACATGTATAGTACCATACACTTTTTTGGGGTTATTTACATGTTATACATGCGAACAGTTGGTTAACATTATTGTTATAAACACATATACACATAATATATAAAGTTTTATATGGCACACACACTGTCACACAGACAAATCAGTTTATGTGTGGTTCATAAACATATTCTGTTTACATAAAGTACATACACACATTTTACTTGCATAGTAACACACATTTTGTTTACATGTAATATTGTATTTTCTTCACGTTACCTCTGTACTCAGCCACAAAGAGGTTGTCTCTGGTGTCCACACATAGACCCCATGGACCGTGTAATTGACAGTTGTCAATGTAGCGAAGGAACTGTCCGTCCTGATCCAGGATGTGGATACAGTCGTTGTTATAGTCTGCTATCAGGATCCGACCCTGGCTGTCTGTTGTGATGCCACGTGGACTAAATGATCCCTTGGTAGTAGATGGAGGACCAGTGTAGGTAAACCGGAGTTTCCCGGCCTGATTGACCACCACTACTGCACGGGCTTTATAGTCTGACACACAGATATCTAGGTTCCTGTTCTCACCGATGTATTTATCTCCACCAGATGAATAGAGAGGTAGTCCTTTGTCGTCGTACTGAATACTTTGTTTCTTTGTGGAGCCAGAGTAACACACAACTTTTGTTTGTTTATCATCATCACTGACCATGACAACCAGGAGGTCACCAGAGGAGGTACTACAGACACTGAGATGTTTCCACCCCTGTAGTCTGATCACTGTCTGTATCTTTTTATTCTTCACTATGTTCACAGTTCTATCAATGTCATCAGTATAAACTAGATCCCCACTCCTTGTCACTGCTATGTCCCATGGCCAGTTCCCTGACTTGGTTTGGACTGACTTCACTAGTTTCCCCCTCAGGTTGAACAGTCTCATGATGTTGTCATTACCACGCATCCAGATCTCATCACTCAGACAGGACACACTACGTAATCCTCCACGCTCAGTGTTTATCTGTGTGATGATCCGTGGTACATCAATGAGCGGTCTGTCCGGGGGAGAGGACTCAGCATTGGGAGATTCCATGGTGTAGCCATGTTCTTCTGTTTTGATAGATGACGCTGACAGAGAACCAAACTGTTGATAAAGCTGTTCTTTGTTGATCTTCTGAGGGGTAAAACTTGTTAAGGACACCGTAAGTTTAGGCAATCTTCTGAATTCATCATTCCTTGATTTGTAGGAAAAGACACGGCTGACATCATTGGAGTCCAGTAACTTCTTCAGTTCAGTAATGGTCTGTGTGATTTCAGGAATGGTGTGTGTGATTTCATTTTCCTTTATATTTAGGAGGACCAGGTGTTTAGAATCCATTTCATTAAGATCAGATTGCAGTTTCTCTATGATGGTGTCTATTTCTCTGTGCCAGACTTCTCCATGTTTGTGGATAGCTGATGTCAATTTTTGGGAGTTGTTTTTCATATCTGTTTTCTGAATTAGGATGTTAGATGCAATCTCTAGGAATTTAGGATAAATGATTTTTTCCAATTCTTGTAAATCTTTTTTTAAATGTTTTTTCTTGGTTTCTATACTTCTCAGAGCAATATCAACTTGTCTGTGTCCTAAATGTTCACCAGACGAAACACAGAGTGTACAAATAGGAATGTCACATTGTTCACAATGAAGTTCACACAATTTTATGGAATGTTTTAGACATTTAGGAGTAGATCCTCTCTTTTCAAATGGCAGCACTTTGTGTTCTTTGGATAGATCAGAGAGATGTTCCCCCACACAGGCTTTACAAAGATGTATGTGGCAAATGTCACAGTACATAGGGGGGCCCGGGGTCTCACAGAGATGACACCGTAACACATCCTGGGCCCAATTACGAGAGGGGTCCATGGTCAGGCACTATGATGGGATGGGTTTAAATAGAATTCTGAAAGACAAATAAGTTATATCAATCATCTGATAACGACACATAATGTGCAATAACACATGTTTAAGTCGCAGTAATTACATGTAATATGTAATAGTAATAGATAGCACGAATAAAGGTCATATAGAGAACCTGATTCAAAGATTTAATAACAAACCTGTACGATCCAATATGGCGGGGATTCTCTCTCGTCTTGGTAGTGATCACGTGTTCGAAGTAAAGGATTTACAAGCGCTTTGAATTTAAAGGCCCAGTCTTCTGGTATGTGAACAAACACAACCTATGAAACCATGATATAAAAACATAATTTCAACAGGATTTTTCACGACATCAAGGATTTGTTACGATATTACGCTCACCCTAATCCCAATTTACATTGTTGGATCCTGGGAAACGGCTAACTGGAGATGTGATAAGGACGGCCACGGGCGCTGGAAGTTACTGTAAATATATATTGTATGTGCATGTATAAAACATGCACATGCATATTATTTTCAATGACTTTCAGTGCATGCATAAGTATAATATCAGGTCGTGATCCGGTTTTAAGTCGCGAGAAGAGTCATCTCATGTTCATCGAGAAATACTGAAGGAATACTGTATTCCTACGCACCAGATTTGGTGAATGGGTCTTCTGTGTTATGCGTAAATATCACTCAAATCTATCAATGCAATTTAATAGAGGGAAAGAAAGTAAATGTAAATATATTTACATGAACATCTGAAAAGTTTCAGGAAAGAGCAAAAGTTAAATCCAGCCGACCTACATAGAAATGGGTATGAACCAGGCACATAGCACTTTTCGTTGTTTTGTATATTTCATAGTACATAACATTATTAACAAACGCAGGAAAAACTTAAGTAAAGAGTTTAAAAAAAAAAAATGGAAATCAGTGCTAAATGTGTAGAGTTCAAACTAATGTTCATGTATGCAGACATCTGCATCCGAATTAGGATTTTCCTAATACACCCACGATTAGCAATGGCATATGGTGATTTATATATACGGCATGTTTGTCCAGTACGATTCTAAACTTGTACCCCCCCCCCCCCGCCCCCGCCCCCATCTCCTTCGTTGTTTTGATGATCTGTTCTATGTTCCCTTTTACTTTTACCAGAGGAGGGATCAGAGCACTTTGTAGCATCGAACACCCAGACGGGATTTATCTAACAGACGTAAATCAAATTGAACAAAAAATTAAAATATGTTTATGACTAATAAATGTAATGCATGTGCATGCATGTACACCTTTATAGATATGTAGCACAAGTTTAACTAACTCGCCTGACCTACATAGATAGGGGTTTGAATCAACACAAGGTAGGACATGTCACACTGTTTTATTTAATCCTAGCACATATATAGCATAAATATAGTGTCCGTACGTGCAGAATTTAAAAAGAAAAGTAGAACAAAACAAAGAGAAATGAACATGAAATGCATTTCATTGATGACGAGTCTGACTCTATTGTTTTGTATTCAATTTGGTAGGTTCTAGTCCACGCATGTGTATGCATGCTTTTGCATTCGAATTACTTGTGCATTTTCCTCACTACACAAACATTTCGCCGTGGTCTTGGTGTAACTGAACGTAATAGATAAATGTCCCCTCTCAGGCACATACGTAGCATCGTTTTCGAAAGTAGGGGGGTGGGGGACTCGTCCAAAAAATCTTTACAAGCAAAGTGAGGGGGAAAGGGAGGGGTAATTATCACTTCAATTTCTCTGTTCATTTTCTTGTTTTTTCAATTTTTCACATGATCCCAAAAAGTGGGGATGGGGCAACTCCTTCATTTTTCACTTTTTCTATATAAATTTAATTAAGAAATTTCTTGCTGCGAGAAAAAGGTCTGTATTTGGGGGGGGGGGGGGGGGGGGCTGGGAATTCAGGTAGCGATTTAATGGTTTCTCCCCCTAAAAGCGCTATCTATTAATTATAATTATACTTTACTTATACTTTACAAATACTAAGATCTTTAAAATAATAGATTTCTATGAGAATTTATATTTTTTTAAGTTCTTAAAAAGTCTTATGACACTTTGCAGAATATTGTACATGCCTGCTACACACAATCCCAATATTTTCCACATGTGCTCTTTTAGATATCTGTTTCCTCTGAGGATTGACCCAGAATGACCGAGGTCTACTGTAGCACAGGTGCCCTGACGTTCAAGGATGGGAACTTTATCCTGGACGGGAAACCCCTGCGGATCTTTAGCGGGACCATGCACTACTTCCGGGTAGTTCCGGCCTACTGGAGGGACCGCTTCCGGAAGATGAGGGCGTGTGGACTTAACACCGTGGAAACGTAAGTTATATATTCTTATACAACCCCCCCCCCCTTCCGAAAAATAACTGAAATATCACGACTCTGTGGCATTTTATAATCACACTCATTTCCCCTATTTGTTTTATATATAGGGGAAACGAGTGTGAATATAAAATGCCACAGAGTCGTGATATTTCTGGTATTTTTTGACTGGAGACATAAATAAGGGGTTGTTAACGATAATTAATAAAAGAAATTGAAAAAAAAAATAGAATTTTTTTTAGAAAGGAGTGGGGGGGGGGGGGGGGGGTAGTGCACGGTCCAGTCCACAAGCACCTGTGTTGTAAGCCAGATATATGGCTCACAATTCTCTGATTTAAAACAAAGCTCGTGGCATGCGTTTGTTTACATTCGTTGCATAGAAGTAAAAATTTCAAATGTTTTTGTTCTAATCATTGTTAAATGTACACATAAATAAACAATCTCTTCTGTTTGTTATACATCTTATTTAATTATGAAAGTGATATTTTGTATCTAGAAGCCTAAATGTAAACAATAACATGGCACGAGCATTGTTTACTAACAAAAAATAAAATGCTATGCATCCCGCTTGAAACTTGACATTCAAATTTTAGTTGATCTTTTAAAAAAAGCTCTGTTAAGCATTTTGTCTATTCAAAATGGAAAAAAAAAATTAAGCTCTTATCGGGAACATGCCCATTGAAAAACCTAAAACAAGAACTAAATAAAAATGTAACAAAAACGACAAAAAAGTACACTGGTATAAACTAAGCAGGGATAAAATTACAATGTGGTGATGACTTTCTTGCGATACAGTTATTCCACACTGTTACAAATACTCGTATACATGTGCCTCGTAAAGTTCTTCACCAATCCCAGTGTCTAACGGCTTAGTAGCAACGTCAACTATTGACTGAAACAGTCGCCAGGTCTTGAGTTTACCTGCGTTCGGTATCCGTTTCTTTATTTCATTGTCTTTACAATCTTTACTCTGAACATTCGGGACGCTATTCTACTTTCTCCACCATTCTAGTGAAAGTGAACTCAGTACTTTTGTTTTATAAAACTACTTCTTCTACAGATATTAAATCAGTTTAAATATACAATGCACTGTTCTCTAGCTTTAAAAACATACATGTCATTCAATAAAATATAAGCAAAGATAAGGAATCATTCATCATAATTTGCTCTTCATCTACACATTTTAAAACATTTTTAAGTCAACTTCAAATGTACTGTAAAATTTAAAAATTCTGAAAAGGTGAAAGTATTTTGATTATCATGTACTTTTATCAACATTAATATATACAAGAGTTCCATATCACATCAATCGTAGGAGCATGGTAACGATTTGAGCTAAATTTAATTTTCTCGATCCTTTTTCGTTGTAACAATGCTTTATATAAAGGTTTTCTAAATTATAATCGAAGTTTGAATGTCAGCTGTCGTGTTGTAAGCCAGATGTATGGCTCGCTATTCCCTGATTTAAAACAAAGCTCGTGGCATGTGTTTGTTTACATTCGTTGCATAGAAGTAAAAATTTCAAATGTTTTTGTTCTAATCGTTGCTAAATGTACACATAAATAAACAATCTCTTCTGTTTGTTATACATCTTATTTAATTATGAAAGTGATATTTTGTATCCAGAAACTTAAATGTAAACAATAACATGGCACGAGCATTGTTTACTAACAAAAAATAAAATGCTATGTATCCCGCTTGAAACTTGACATTCAAATTTTAGTTGATCTTTTAAAAAAAGCTTTGTTAAGCATTTTGTCTATTCAAAATGGAAAAATAAATAAAATTAAGCTCTTATCGGGAACATGCCCATTGAAAAACCTAAAACAAGAAATAAATAAAAATGTAACAAAAACGACAAAAAAGTACACTGGTATAAACTAAACAGGGATAAAATTACCATGTGGTGATGACTTTCTTGCAATACAGTTATTACACACTGTTACAAATACTCGTATACATGTGCTTCGTAAAGTTCTTCACCACTCCCAGTGTCTAACGGCTTAGTAGCAACGTCAACTATTGCTTAAATGAAACAGTCGTCAGGTCTTGAGTTTACCCGCGTTCGGTATCCGTTTCTTTATTTCATTGTCTTTACAATCTTTACTCTGAACATCCGGGACGCTATTCTACTTTCTCCACTATTCTAGTGAAAGTGAACTCAGTACTTTTATTTTATAAAACTACGTCTTCTACAGATATTAAATCAGTTTAAATATACAATGCACTGTTCTCTAAATTTAAAAATATACATGTCATTTAATAAAATATAAGCAAAGATAAGGAATCATTCATCATAATTTCATCTACACACAAAATAACCCTTTTTAGGCAACTTCTTTGTCTGCATACATTTTGTATATATTACAATACAGTGATACACTCTAATTGATATACATGCATGTGGAATATGCTTCAGTCTATCTATAAATCAACCTTGACATTGTAGGTATGTACCATGGAACCTACACGAGGAGTATCCGGGGGAGTTTAATTATTCCGGAATTCTGGACGTCAGGTTTGTCTGACCTAAAAACTCTCTCTCTCTCTCTCTCTCTCTCTCTCTCTCTCTCTCTCTCTCTCTCTCTCTCTCTCTCTCTCTCTCTCTCTCCAATTTAACTCTACATCTCAACAAAGGATCACATACATGTAACGTCTCTGAGATTACATCAATGCATGGCATAATCATATTTCCTCAACAGGGAGTTTATCCGACAGGCGGGGGAAGAGGGGTTGTTTGTGATCTTTAGACCAGGCCCCTACATCTGTGCCGAGTGGGACTGGGGAGGAATGCCCAGGTAAATATCTACCTGGAAATAGAAACGGTCAGGTAAACTATCTCCTTGAAAATAGAACTGGTCAGGTAAAGTATCTACCCTGAATTGTTCAGGTACATGGAATGTCCTAAGGAATGGGAAAGGAACATTTCTACCTGGAAAAGAAAAGAATACCTACAGGTAAGTTTATACAAGGAAATAAAGGGAATGAGTAAGGTAAGCGTAATTTTTATGGTAAGACTATGTATGAAATTATAACGTGGTATATGATCAGATATACTTTGTTAATTTCCTGCAAATCATATCATTCTTTTTTTCTATTTTTTATATATAACCAAAAAAACTGAAATGGAAGATTTCCACGAAATCCTTTTATAGGGTTAGTTGTTTGTTGTCTTGTATTTTGTGTTTGTTGTATGTACACTTGCGTCTTTTAGTTGGCTGCTAAAGGACCCTGACATAAAGGTACGGAGCAACTATCCCCCGTACGTAGAGGCCGTCAAACGCTTCTATAATGACCTGATCCCCAGAATCACCGACCTTCAGGTACGTCAATAAATCTTACCTCGAGCTAAATTGTAAGAAAACCTTTGGCTAACAACAGACGCATGGAGACCATGTATATTCCATACATAGTCAGTAGAAAATATACCCCTTTCGAGCATTATGACGTCATTATAGAGCATAATGACGTCATGTTTCGTACTCAAATTAAAACTTGTAATATTATTATAAAAGCTTGATTTCCATTGTTTTATTATAGCATTGAATCATGATTTTTTGAAGTATACACTCTCATAACTGCAGCGGTGTGTGCATACAAATTGAGTAACGCGCGTCAGCGCGTTATGAAAATTTGTATGCACACAACGCTGCAGTTATGAGAGTTTATACTTTAAAAAATCATGATTTAATGCTTATATTTACATTTTTTTACTTCTTGCCTTGTCTGCAAATGTGATTCATACCTTAAAATTCCTATCTTATCCTAGGGGTTAGTTAATATTAATGGAAGAGCCACAGTAATAGCCACAAGCGTGAACTTTGATTTTCGCTTGTGACGTTGCAGTTTACAGCGTTTAACGTTTGTGACGTCATAGTAAAACTCGTCAATTTGACCTTTGACTACTTGTTGCATTTAGAGGCATTTGAAGATCACAGAATTTTTATTTTTATATATAAAATGAAAAAAAACACAGTAGAATGTAAATATTTATTTTTTTATCATTAAAATAAGACAGTCGGTAAGATATAATCGTTACATGGCTTGTAGTTGACCTAATATGGTTTATACATAGTCAGTAAATTCCATATGGCATTTACTGACTATGTATAAACCATGTTAGTTCAACTACAAACCATGTAACTAATACTACTAAGTAAGTCTTACTATGCACAATGTAGTTGTTTACTTACTTTATAAAACTAGTGAAACTTAAAATTAAAAGGTGGAAAAGCGTTGTTTTTAACCCAATAAAGTAAGTCTGGTTCCAGAATGCCACAAATGTTGATACAATGACTCTGTTATTGTTTATGATCAGGGATACATGTATTTTTTATCAATAGCGTTCTAATGGTGGACCAATCATAGCCGTGCAGGTAGAGAACGAGTTTGGTTCCTATAGCACCGAGGTTGATCACCTACACACCATTAGAGAGGTAGGTCAAGAGGTCATGACCTTTCAAGGTGAGATCAAGGTCAAGCAAGACTAAGAATGAGAAAGGATAGTATTTTGCAGGCACGTAGCATCGTTTTTGAAAGTGGGAGGGGGGCCAGACTCTTCCAAAAAATCTTGACAAGGAAAACAAAAAGAAGGTTACTTTCCAAATTACTGAAAATCCTAATTGGGGGGGGGGGGGGTAGTATACCTTTAACTTCAATTTCCTTATTTTCACAATTTTTTTTACATGGTCCCATAAAAGTGAGGGGACAACTCCATGTTTATTATTCTTTTTGTATGTAAATTTAAGAAGAAAAGAGGGGGGGGGGGGCAGCCCCCCCCCCCCCGATGTTACCTGCCTGTTTGGTTTACAGTTAATTATTTGCTGTTACTACCACTCTTTCTTTATTGTTGTAGATCCTACTAAACAATGGGATTAAGGAACTCCTCTTGACGTCAGAGAATATATTTGGATTAAAGAGAGCTCCATTTTATAAATGTATGAACACATATAGTAAACAAACTTATGAAATATTGTTAATAAAACTCTTAAACGATGATGCTACTTGTTCCTTCTGGAAAATTTAAAATGTGTAATATAATAACGGTTTACACGAATCAAATGAATTAACACGATTACTGCTTATTTCACATTTTCCCGTGTTGTTGTTCGCATGTTTAGACGCCCTGCCCACCGCTAACTTCCCCTCCATGGAAGACGGAAGCAAGCTGTTCCGGATGATCCGGGAATGGAGTCCCGAATTTCCTCTGATGGTGATGGAGTTTTGGCCCGGCTGGTTTGACCACTGGGGACAGCCCCACAAAGGACTAGATATTCCTGGTAATCAGACTATCACGATATCATCTATACATGTATTACATTAAGGAATGGCTTGTGCAAAGTTAACCTTTTATGATGCTTGTAAAACACGTTATTAGTGAAGTGCCGGAAACAAACAATGTCGTTTCGTTTTAAAGGAACTTAGACACGATTTTTGACTTCATTGTAAGCGTTAACACATTGTAAGCGCGTTTGCTGTAAACATGTTTTACAGTACAAATCAGTTAGCAATAGACCAATCCACACTTTACAAAAGTTATGTCCCTTTGGCCACCATCTTTGGGGAAACCCCCATATATTTCTTACAGTAGCCTTTGTATTTTAGAGGGTTGTAACTTCGTCATTTGACATTAGAAATTCGTTTTCCTTTGAATTTTGATTGCCCCAACTTGGGGCAACCCACACATCGAATAAAGAAGGGAAAAGTTGTTTTTTCCCTTTTGACCTTTGGGTTGACCACGCAAAGGGGAACAACTTTTGCAAAGTGTGGATTGGACTATTATGATAAAAGCGAATTAAAATTGAGTTTCTGAAGAGAGTCTTGAACGTCATAGTCATGTACATGGGTGTATAAATGGACGATTTTGTTGACAGCTTTTGAGGCGTGTCTGTCGGGGGTGCTAGACGCCGGGGGGTCCTTCAACATGTACATGTTCCACGGAGGGACCAACTTCGGCTTTATGGCGGGAGCAAACTACTTCGAGGGGTCCCACTATAAACCTGACGTCACCAGCTATGGTACGTATGATAATATAGGACAATTTTTCCGTTCACTATTTTTCTTTCTTGGTCAGTATTATCATGTTAATTTGCTTTTGTTTCAGATTATGACGCGCCATTGTCGGAAGCAGGGGACATCACTCCAAAGTATATGAGAGCAAGAGAAATTATCTTAGAGAAAGGCCTGAAACCCCAGGGTAATGCATGAAAACCTTTACATAAAGGTGTTAGGTCTTGGAGAGTTCTAAAACATTATGTACTAAAATCAAGACGACCTGGTTTCATCATTGATAAAGTCAATTTTCTTTTTGATTTTTTAAGTTTCAGCATTCCATGTATCTATTTCCAGGAATAATGTCTTTGCCAGAAATTCCTCCTAATTTACCAAAGAAAGCTTACGGTATGTTTATTGTTTTGAAAACTATAAGAAAAATTATGAGAGGGACTTTTTCTTTGTTGCTATTTTACGAATGTTTTCACGCACGTTTTTTTTTGCAGGTGAAATAGCAGTATCCCAGTATTTAGATTTCAGGACAGTTTTATCTCTAATGGTAAGAAATAAAAAGAACATTAAGCTATCTTCTAAAATGACCACTAATGATACTTTTCACTACTAAACATGTGATTTCTTAATGTCTGTTGATAAATCGCACCATGTAATTTCTATAGTAGCAGAGCTTAGTATAGGTCGCCACGAATTTCATCAAATGAAAAAGAACCAAAAATATAGATTAAATGTAACGTGAACTTTTTTATAATGTTAAGATTAACATGTACATCAATATTTTGTAGTCATACATGTCAAAACGTTTACATATACAAACATATTATTTAGAGTGAATTTTTGTATTTATTGACATTTATTTACATTTGATGTTCAGACCCCAATAACGTCTACAGAACCGGCGTTAATGGAGAACCTTGACTACCACCAGGGCTATGGCCAATGTTTCGGTTATATCTTATACCAGGCAGAGATCCAGGCTGGAACGGAACTATCGTTTACAGACATACCCAAAGACAGAGCACAGGTAAAAGGAAGAGGCTCACAGGCCGTGATGGTCACCTGGGTATCATAGCCCGTAGATGGACCCGTCTTGATGCCAGAATAAAACGTTTTATAAATGGAACCACAATCTTAAGATCGTTTAAAGTATCTGAAAATATTACCTTCCTATTGAAATAATGTCAAACCAGCCACCCTTGCCACCTATATCGTTATCATCATTATGATATTATCATCAGCACATTAAATTTTTGTGTTTATTAGTTTTGCTTTCTTATTTTTTCTGTTTTCATTGTAGATATTCATTAACATCATGATTATCGACCATGCAGAAACATTGGTTTGCTTTAGTTTAGTTTTATGATTCTAAGATATCTTTTTTCCGTTTGAAGGTTTTTGTCAATGGGGAAGAGAAAGCCGTACTAGACTGGCTGAGTACAGACAAAAAGATCAACATAGGACAGGTCTCAGTATGTACGCTTCAGACACTCATATAACTATCATTAAGATTAATAGTTCATGTACATATTATTAGATTATGCGATTCAAAGGTTTGATGACATAGCATTGAAGGGAGGATTGTGGATAAGCTGGGGGTAAAGACCTGTGAATTCTAGTGAACCAGATCTAGATCTCATTCTAATATTAGATCTTGTATTTAATAAGATTCATGCAATCTCACCCTCTTTCCGTAAGTTAATGTAGAATAATGATATCGAACGTTGGTTGCTGCTTTCAACACAAACTAGCAATTTCCTTAGTTGTTTTGTTAGGTCTTTCGTTTCCAGAGAAAGTTTAATACCCTGCAATGACTTTTGAAATCGATTTATGATCAATAACCATGATTGCAATTATGAATGGCACTAAGGGTTATGATGATGTCTAGACCTACATATTGGTATCAATAATGACATAACCAAAATAATGTAACGTTATTTGTATATACTATCATTTTGTAATGGGTCAAATGATCGTAGTCTAACTTAAACTCATAACGCTTAAAGAATATAGGGCGGTGGTTTAGACTGGATAATACATGTTCAAAATTGTAACGAAGATATGTATTGTCTGCTTTTTCAGGATGGAAGCAGGTTAGAGATCTTGGTGGAGAACCACGGACGGGTGAATTATATTGAGTATGGATCCAATAGATTAAACGAAGAGAGGAAAGGTAAAACGGATTTACCAAAATATAATATTTATAATGTTATATAAATTGATAATTCTACAGTTAAACCTTCTGTCAGTCATTCAAATTTAATATCACCACTCATGACCTTTGTGTATTTGATGGATTTCAAAATACAAAGGGTTATAAACTGGCTATGTAACGTTATTATGTATCAAAGGTATTTGTGGATCTGTAAAATTGGATGAAAAGGAAATCAAGCAATGGCGAATTTTTCCGTTAGATTTCAAATCCAAATTCCTTGACAGGTAAGTTGAAATTTTCATTTTTAAGTAAGTTTAGTTTGTATTGCTTTTATTCACTCATTGAAATGATTAATATATATAAAGTGTTAAATGAAGTATGAACGCTTTAAAAACTTGTTTTATTTTAAAGTAGATTTAAATAATTGAGATAAGAAAAATCGATCCAAAAGAAATCTTGTCAGTGACATTATGTGTAGATGGCGCTGAACCGGAAATGGATGCAATATTAAATACTAATGATAATAAATCATCATTCATATCTTAAAATCAAAAGCATACGATAAATTTAGTACAGTAGTTATATAATGTTTCATTGATATTTATTCCCTATATAAGCCTTCATCGTTGTTCGAATTGGAAGTCACCTGTGGAGGGTGTGAGGGGACCTCTAGTTGCCAAGACAACGTTACATATAGATTCGTCTCCATGTGATACTTTTCTTGATATGAAGGTAAATATTGAACTGCCCCCTCCAAAATATACATAATATGAAAATTAAAGAAAATATTTTAGATTTACAAAACAAAAATAGGTTAAAACAACATAAAACAACCAAACTGACAAAAAACAAAAACGAACATATTAAGCATATATAACAACAATACCTAACGGAGATTTTTGTGATGATTTTTAATTTATTTGTGTTTTAAATTCGATTTTAAGTCTTTTTTATTATCTTCACTTACAAACTCGAAAATTTCCATGCAGGAGGCTGTGTACACAACACATTAATCATCAGATCTTTCGCCGATTTTCACATACGATATGTTTTAGTTATAAACTAACAGTTAACAGTAAATAAAAACTCCTTATATCTTAGTTCTGAAATAAAGGCTGTTTTATCTCTACGCAGAGCTTTTCTACAAAGGAAATTAATAATAACAATAACCATTCTGTCCTCTTAAATATATTGTATAACGCATGCGCGGATCTAGAGGGAGGTGGGGCGGGGGCGGTACCCCCCCTCCCCTGGAAAATGAAAATTTATTTGATTTACGTAAAATCATCGCAAATATGCCTCGGGGACCCCTCGTGGCAAACACAATTATATCCTTCGGAATCCCCCCCCCCCCCGGAAAAATTTTCTGAATGTGCATGCAAAAACTGTGTGTATTGTGTATTTCAGGGTTGGAATAAAGGCATCGTGATTGTGAACAACTTTAACTTGGGGAGATACTGGAAAGTCGGGCCCACGAGGACCCTGTATATTCCAGCCCCGCTGCTGAAACAGGGTCAAAATGAGGTACGTTATAACGATTAAATTATAGTCAATTTCACATTTTCTTTGTTAAGGTACCTCACTACACCCAGACTTATACTTTTTAATAAAGTACATCACAAAATGGCGATTTAAATGTTTTGTTAAATTGTTTATATCTAAAGACTTTCAATTTGGTTGTATATTGTCGTAGCTAAGCTGTTAAAGAATTGGGCTTCTGAACCGCAGATCATAAGTTCGAATCCGCCTTGAGCTTTTGTTCATGTTTACTAAATTAAATTTTCGTAAAAGTAATTTTTCATCCAAAATGCACATATTTTTGTCTATTTGACATAAATACTTCTTATCCATTCTGATATCTATCATTATCAAGTAATGTCTGCTAATTTGAAAAAATATATCAAGGTGTTGTGAGCCACCTTAAAATGTTCATATTTACGTTGTAAATAACAGTAGCACAGTTGTAGTTGAAAACAAATGAAAAACAATGACTGCATGTCAAAATCAAGTAAAAAACTCAGTTTGGTGAATTTAATTTTTGCTTAATGTACATTTTTAACCGGGTTTTCCAAAGGAAAAATCCGGTTATTAAAATGGTGAAAATGGCGGGCGGGCGGCTGCCAAAAGGGTACCCTCATTGTACGGATAACTCCTCCTACAGTTTTCAAGATAGGAAGTTGTTCTTTTGCAGATCAATTGTACATATATCAGAGGTGTGCATATTGCTAGGATTTTGATTTCCGATCATTTATGAAAAAAATACCAGCTTTTGAACTTAGTCATTTTTTGGCAAAATATTGCATATAGGGTACCCTCATTGTACGGATAACTCCTCCTACAGTTTTCAAGATAGGAAGTTGTTCTTTTGCAGATCAGTTGTACATATATCAGAAGTGTGCATGTTGCTAGGATTCTGATTTCCGATAATTTATGAAAAAAATACCAGCGTTTGAACTTAGTCATTTTTTGGCAAAATATTGCATATAGGGTACCCTCATTGTACGGATAACTCCTCCTACAGTTTTCAAGATAGGAAGTGGTTCTTTTGCAGATCAATTGTACATATATTAGAGGTGTGCATATTGCTAGGATTCTGATTTCCGATAATTCATGAAAAAATACCAGCTTTTGAACTTAGTCATTTTTTGGGCAAAATATTGCATATAGGGTACCCTCATTGTACGGATAACTCCTCCTACAGTTTTCAAGATAGGAAGTTGTTCTTTTGCAAATCAATTGTACATATATCAGAGGTGTGCATATTGCTAGGATTCTGATTTCCGATAATTTATGAAAAAAAATACCAGCTTTTGAACTTAGTCATTTTTTGGCCAAATATTGCATATAGGGTACACCATTTCACTGGATATGGGTTGACATGGATTATGGATACAGTTCACATAAAAGAAAACCCGGTTTGCTGTCACATTGACAGCTTTTCACTTGTTTAAAAATTTGTACATGTAGCTTAGTTTATGCTTTTTCTTGAATAGCTCTCATCTTAGATGAAAAAAATATAACTTTTCTTTAAATAATCTATTATATTTTTTAGATCCTAATTTTCGAGCAGCACGAGTCATGTGGTACTGTCAGTTTTATTGATGCCCCTCGGCTGGGAGAGAAAGTGGTCACTAAGGAAGTCGACTCTGCATGCTACCCCACAGAGTCTGTATAACCAACCCGACCAAACAGAGTCTGTTTCGCGAACCCGACCTCATGAGTCTGATTAAATACCCTGACAGGAGGGGGTTGAAAAAAAAAAGAGAAAAAAGTGTGGATTTAACGAATTGTTTGAAATGTTGTATATCAACATTTTGCATCGAATGTCTGTATAATATGATCAAATGAATATTTGCTGCATGTTAACATTTAGAATGATGAAATATCGCATTCATTGAATTGAGTACATTTAATGTATGATGTGTTAGCTAGTAGTATTTTGATTACAGATTGAGCACAATATACTGAATAATAAAGAAGTAGGGGAACAAAAGAAAGCCAGACTAGAATTGCAATTTTGTTATTCAAAATACCGTAAATCTGAATTTTTCTGAAGGATGCTAAATTTCTGCACATTTTTTGATTAATTTTCTTACCAATCATGCATTATGTCATAATCGAGTAATTTTCTGCTGATTTGATAAACTATTCATGGTGAAGTGAGTCTCATTAAGTTTCACACCTTGCATGTGATTTGAGAACTTGTCAGGTTACATCGGTACAGGTACACGCTACATCGCTAGGTACTGATATTCCTCAAAGTTGGAATGATTGAATGCTTTTTATCGTAATAAATTCTCTTAAATGCAACTGTTACAGTACTTTACATGGCTTATCTTGAGACTGCATGTGTGTACTATAGATGTATTTGTTTTGATTGCAAAGACTCTGGATCATTTAAACAATAAAATATCTTGTTTTGTGATTCATGCGAGAAATGAAGGTGGCGACATTGCAAAAAAAAATATAAGTCGCGAAAGCTTGTCATGTTCATTTCTTCCGTACTAATCGCTATCGTTGCATTTATAATCCATACCGTTTACTAATTCTACTTGTTTTGTAATTTCTCTGTTGAACTATATTTAAAAAGTTATGAAAGACTTTTTATTTTCATAAATATATTTTATAAGAACTCGAATTTTTTATATCACTATATACCAGGTATTATTTATTATAATCCATTAAAATCTGGAATTTATGAACACAAAAAAAAAAAAATGGAATCAATACAATCAATCTTGGTTGATTTGTTATATGGAAGATAGACAGGTGCCTGCCTCTATGAATTAAACAAACAGGTGTGCATTTCTATAGGGGACTAAAAGTACCAAACATGCCTTGAACCCCCCCCCTCTTTAAGCAAACGTAGATAACCGTCGGGACCCCCCCCCCCCCCCCCCCCAATGAGATCTATCACACTCGGACCCAGATAGATATCAGCTAACCCTGATTTACCCTGCATGATGAATATAAACACGAATACATTGAAAACGTTAATTACACTCACCACACTGAATCATTAAAATTAATATATTTGCCATCATCGCGCCCTCGACATATACATCATACTGAGTTACATTATTTGTAGGTGCCTGGCTTTCTACAGTTGTTTTCATCAGACTTCAAATGTTTTGCTACCTGGAAAATACTTTTAATGCATGGTGTATGAATATATTACCAACAGGGATATATTGGCCAATACAGTTTATGATGTCATCAGAACAGTATATCTACATCTGTGCACATCCACACTGTTTACACGGAAGCACCTGTCAGTGATATGTACCAATTTATTGACGTCCATAGCTGTTCAAACATCTACCAATGATATGCACTAATTTATTGAGGTTCTCTAATCTAAAGAACTGTATTTACACATACTTAGGTTCATATGTTGTACAATTGGAAAAATTTCTAAGTCATAAATTCCCCACACTGATAGTTTACATAAAATTTTGATAAACACGTGTTACGCGTGGATTGCTGATCGAACACCCTCAGTATAAAAACCCTCAGTATAAAAACCCCGCGTGAGTTTAGATTTGATACAAATTGAGTATGATGTTCAATGACGGTGATATGAAGTTTGTCCTGGTAGCGTGCGTCCTTACCATTGGCTTAATCTGCTCTGTGGAAGGACAAACAAAAGGTATGGTAAAGGTCATAAAGAAAACATTACATGCATGTAGTTGTGATTAAACCGAAGTATAACCGCAATATTTGCATTATATACGTATATAGATTCAAAAAACGAAACACTTCTAGCAAGGCAGTCTTTAGTATAAAACTTTAAAACATTTTTGTTATATTTTCTTTTAAATTCAGCATGTATTAGCAATATATCAGTCAAAGAAAATCAAGTTAAATACTTAGTCTACAATAGTATCTATTGATTCTAGATGCGATTAGAATACCAGGATAAATGAGATTTCGAAATCATTGGTGTTTTATCTTCATTACACCAGCAAGTTCAGATCATGCGCATAGCGATCTATTTAACAAAACAATTTACATGTATATAAATTATAAGTAGGAAAGAAAAAAAAACATTTTCACGTAAATTACAACATTTGATTTACCACCAATAAATATATTACAATTCATTTTATAATTTTGTTTTCACACACACGTTAATTACAATATAACGATTTGATGAAACATCAAGATTAAACGTACTCTGACCAAAGCTTGCAGCCACGGGAGCTTCAGCCCGCACCCTAGCGATTGTACCATGTACCAGGTGTGTGTCCACGGGTACCTGCTGAACATGACGTGTGTGTACGGCACGGCCTGGAGTCAGGCCAACTCCTCGTGTGTAGATGCGGCCACTGTCAACTGTACACTCCAAGACGACACCAAAGGTTTTTTTACAGACATTTTAAACTACACATGTTTTCATATATAGCTAGCCGCATTCCTGCGCGAAACATAATTTTTTTCCCGGGGATGGTGGGGGGGGGGGGGGGCATGGGTGGGAGTGGATCCATCAGAAACACTCCCTTATATATTTACATCTTCAGACCTCTCCCCATGGAAAATGTAAAGTTTTTGAAATCATATAGTACTATAAAAGAAGTTTAAATTTGAACATTTTAAATTACGTGTAATAGTACAAGTCTTATAAATAAATTTACAAGTCTGAAATAATATAACTGATTATCCATTTTTGAGGTTGAAAATACATACCGGTATTTCGTAAAAAAAAAATATAATAATTTCAATTTCTCATCATATCTGATAGTCTGAAATCGTGTACAGGGTTATTTTTCATTCTATAGATTCCAAATCGTTTTCCTGCCCTTCCACTTTCGGGGAGTTCCCCGACCCCAAGAACTGCCAGAATTACTTCGTGTGTTCGTTTGGGAGGGCGACACAAAAACAGTGCCAGGGAAACACTGGATGGGACCGGAAGCTGAAACTGTGCAACTATAAATACAATTTGCCGAACTGTTCTTAATATGTACATGTACACGAGAGATGAACTGTATATGTATAAAAGAATAAATAAAGGATTCATATTTTTTCTGAATCTCCTCTAGCTACCTACTTGTATCTCTTTCGTAACATGCACGTATAATTTATTAATTGCTGTAGGTTCATAATAATTTCAGCATACATGTACCTGGTATAAATACTGTTGGCAGGATATCTAAGCATCAGGGGGCTGAGGGGAGGCTGCTCTCCTCCATCAACTTATTTTTCGCAAATGATATTTTTCGTGAGACCTCATCCACACATAGCCCCTCCCCCCTACCCCCACTATATCATATTTTTAGGAGGATACAGCATAGTGATATGGAATTGATATTAGAATTAAAGGTTGATACTGCGCATTCCCTCCACGGAATGGTATCTTAAATGAAGAATATTTTTTTAGCTTAAAAATATATTCTTTGTAAAGATTTTGGATCAGCCCCCCCCCCCCCCCCTCACACACACACACAAACACACACACGAACACGATGCTACGGCATGATAGGAACTATCTTGACATCATTAAAGAAATTATTATATAGTGTATCAGGCACGTAGCATCGGGGGGGGGGGGGGGGGGGTCTGCCCCCCACCTCTTTTTCTCGCACCAAATAATTTTCTTAAATTTACATAGTAAAAATTGAATTACCATGGGGTTGCCCACCCCCCACTTTTTTGGGAGTAAGTATAAGAATTGGAATAGAAATGAGCGAAATAGAAGTTATAAGATTTTAATCTACGCCAACCCCCCCCCCCCCCCACCACCACGGATTAGGATTTTGAAGATATTTTGGGAACTGCCTTAACCCTTTTTTTTTTTTGGTCAAGATTTTTTGGATGAGTCTGCCCCCCCCCCCCCCCCACCACTTTCAAAATCGATGCTACGTGCCTGGATAAGGCTATGAAAAAAAAAATCTCATTCAAACATTGATTGCAGACCGACCTTGCTGTGCAACGCCATGCTATAATGGAGGGACGTGCGTTGAGAGTGGAGCAAACTACACGTGCACTGGTATCCATGGTTACGACCCGGCTTTGCGGGTCAAGTTAGTTGTTCAGTTTTATTACTGTATAAGATAATCTGGTTTCCTATCATTTATTGTCATAATTATGTTGTTATTCTATTTTTACAGCGATTGACATTTTGTCTTTAAAACCCTTGTTCCCATACTATAGTCTGCTTACCTCACCTCGGGGGTTTCACGTGCGTGTGCACGGCAGGATTTACTGGAACAGATTGTACCTCTGGTAATGAATAACTTACAGTTTTGCACTTAGCTACCTTACCTTACCTACCGTACCTCAACTTCGCATATTAGAATGTACAAATGTATTTTGTTATTACTTTTCAAACTCAGAAATTGACGAATACGCAAGTTCAACACTCACATGTATCCATGGCAACTGTACCGATAACGTCAATGGCTACCGATGTCTGTGTGATGCAGGATATGCAGGCCTTCATTGTGAATCAAGTATTTGATAAACAAATATATACCTCTACCACTTAATTATAATGTACATGTATTTGCAGTCATAATATAGTTTGATTTTTTATTTCCATTTATATAGATGTCGATGAGTGTGCCAGCTCACCGTGTATCCATGGGAACTGTACTGATGACGTCAATAGTTTTCACAGCTCATGTGACGTCGGTTTCAGTGGCTTAACTTGCTCATCATGTTAGTTGATTAAGTTTATCAGTTACCAAATGTTGAGACACTGACTTTAAAAAAGTTTGTGTGCACATGTTCTGTGTGTGTACTTCTTATGTAAACAAAATCATGTGTTTACCCGTTTTTATAGCCGTGTCCAGTTCTGAGTGCTCCTTTTCTAACTGTAACGTGGTCAGGTGCTCGATTTTCAATCTCCAGTTAGGAACTGCTTGCTACTACGGTACGATTCTTAACTTATTACTTGATATTCATAATTCTACTCAAAGGAGTATAATAATTCAACATATTTATAAAAGTATTATATTGCAAACATAAGCGGTCGTGACACATTTAGTAAAAATAAATACATATAGTACAATGTACGTGTTCCCTTCAAAAAAGAAAACATTGGTCAACAAAATATTTAACTTAAAGACTAATACTAGGGCCCGAAAAGGGGTTCAAAGTTTTAACATAGACATATATTGGAAATATGTTTAAAAATCTTCCAAGGAACTACAGTGCTTCAATTTCTGGTATTACTATGCAAGCTTCCTCAGATTCTAGATTGTTAAAACTGGACCCTCGGACCAATAAATTGGTGCCCCAAGAGAGGTTTGAAATATAAAAGGAATCATTAAAAGAAATTCAGATCTTCTCAAAAACTACAATTTGTGATATTACTTTAGAAACATCATAACATAGCGTAGACTTTAATTAAATTGTTAAAATCACGACCCCAGGCCAATACTGGGGCCCCAGGAGGGGTTCAAAGTTCAACATAGAAATATATAAGGAACATGATTTCAAATCTTCTTCTAAAGAACCACAATGCTAAAATTTGTGAGATTACTATACAAGCATCATAAGATAGTCTAGATTCTAAATTCCTAAACACCATGACACGCGGACCATTACTGGTGCTCCAAGATGGTTTCAAAGTTCAAAATTCAAATGATTGGGAAACATGTTTGAAAACCTTCTAATCATTAACTACACTGCTTAAATGTGTGAAATTATAATGCAGGCATTTTAAAATAACGAAGACTCAAAATTGTTAAAACGGTGACCCGCCGACCAATACTTATGTTCAACGTATAAGTACAGAGGAAAATTAAGAATATTTTCAAGAAATACAAAGCTACGTTTAGTTATTTTACTTAGAAGCATCATCATATCTTTATATCCTCTTATCAAGGTCACAGTGACCTTTCACTTTTAATAATCATTAATAGTTCATTTTACATTTTAGTTCTCTTTGATACCTTGGGGTATAGGAAATTAATATTTGTCGAGAGTTTGACAATATTTTCAAAGAGTTTCTTATTCAAACATTTCGAAATAGAATAATACAAGAACTTTGTTCAGGTTAGCTATTTGGCCCATGAGATTATTGTTCAGCTTATGAGTGTCCCTCCACATTGATACTAGAAATCCAAAACCAAAGATTCAGTAATTCATGAATTGTTATACACTGTATGTAATGATCAGGAATTTAAAGGTACGCATCTGTGAAGTAGTAAATGTTAGTAAAAAAATTGGATTTTTAAAGCTTTCTAAAGCCTGCGCACAGTTTTGAACTTTGAGTGCTAGTTGAAGCTATCTGTTAAATTCGGGGTTTTTTCTCTATAGATCTAGATTTAGTTAGAACAGAGAAAAGTGATATTTGCAAAGATTGGCAATATTCATCTTTAACGTAATAATATCATGATTAATTTTCTGTACCGATGTTTTAGCTACAATGTATGTCATGTATATAAATCAAGATTATTTAATTTTCATTTCTTAGATTGTCAAAAGAACAGCGCTCTCCATTTCCATTCGAGGATACGACTTTGGGAGAATCTTAAAAGAGATTTGACTTCATTGTTTTCAGACAAAATGGGAATAAATCATGACGCAGAATCTTGTGTCTTTTTTATCTATGACAAGATAACATTAGATGTATCTACATACAAGCTTAGGGACTTGACTACGTTTTATGCATAGTGAATCTAAACCCTATTTTTAAAACTCGAATTTTCAAATTACAAAACTAGGTTACTCTGAAAAAACCATTACTTTCTGTTGTAACTCATGTCCGTGAAAATGTTTAAGGGGGTTGGGTGGAGTTTCGTGTTGAAACGTAGCTAAAAATTGTTTCTAAGGCAATAATCAGGAAATTGATGTACAAATCTAGTTTTGAAAGTTTAAAAGTTTGGGAGGATTACAGTTAGGCTACAGTATATGGCTATAGTCGGAAATCTAATTTAAAATAGTTACGTAGATGTTGCAATTTAGTTTGTTTGAATTGAACAAAACTAAGAAAAAAACCTTAAAATCAATTATGACTACATTAAAGTGAAAATAAATTCATTGAAATAAATGTTTAAACCAAAAATATAACAGCCTGTATGTTTCAGATTGCCTTATAAGGTGCTTACCCAGTATTTGCAAAAAAAATAAATATATATAATAAAATAAATGTAAATAACTGTTGTACATTCTTCTATATTTATTTGTTTATGCTTCTAATTTGTTTCAGGTTATTATAAAAGTATATATACGCAAGTTTGGAGAGAGAGAGAGAGAGAGAGAGAGAGAGAGAGAGAGAGAGAGAGATTATGATGATACGAATGGAGACAGTTGAACCATATGAAGTTTTTATTGCTATCGGTATAAAATATTGTAAAAATAAAATGCATACAATGTGTGTACATAATGTCTATATTCATGCTACATCTTATTGCTAAATCTTACTGTTTATACATGTAATTGCATGTAACTCGGGTAACCATCCAGTATGCTCTAAATATTTGGTAATGTTGATGGTGTAAAAGTTCCAATGGCAATAAAATCCAACATCCGATATACATGTACTAATCTATTAGAGATTATAGAGAGTCAATTTCCTCTAGTTTTCTAAAATGTTGATTTCAGTTCGTCAACTTACCATTTAAGCCACGTACACTTGAATTTAATATGTTATATTCCCTTTACAGTAGGCCTATATATATGTTAACACAATTTACAATGTTTACAACTTACAATCTTGTGTGGAAGCATTCTCGGGTGGTGTAGATTCCAGTTTAATTATGTTCACCGGGAGTAGGATGGGGCTACAAGGGGGGGGGGCGGTTTTTTTTTTTTTTTACATAAGATTTTAGAAATTTTTTTTTTAAAATCTTCTTCTGTGGAAGCATTCTCAGGTGGTGTAGATTCATGTATTCCAATGCAATTTCCTCGACGCGCTGAACTATCCTTATTAATTTGAAACTCCGGATCCTTGGCCATTGCCCCTTGGGTTGCATCAGCTTCCGCCAAAAATGTGGACGCTCATTCCAAGAACAAGGTACCAGTCGTGGACTACACTGAGGTGTGACGGACGGCAGCTAGGGTCCTTCCTCTACGTCTACTCAATTGCTTGACACTTCTGGTGGTCTTTGCTCTTGCCTTGGTGGAACTGGCCATGGCGTTTTTCTTTGTTTGTATGGGAGGCATAACTTTTGTCTTGGAGTCTAAAAACAATTCTTTTAGTGCAGAAAACACCGGGAATGGCTGCTTGAGTAAGAGGAGAAAACCACCATGTGCGCCCCTCTTTATAATTACAGTAATTGGTGAAAAGTTACTAAAAACCTCGCCCCTTATTTTTTCGAAGTGCGTTTAATTTACAATTGCATTGAACGATCTTATTTAAGATAGTGGCAGTAATTAAGTATTTAAGGTAGGAAAAACCATCTTTAGGTAAGCATCAAAATTTTAGAGAAAAAAATATATGTCCCAGAGAAAGGGGGGTTCAAACCCCGGAACCCCATCCCCTCTCCTCTAGATCAGCCAATGCAACATACCTAGGGTAATACATGTACATGTATATAGATTAGGTACATATATCACCGTGCAAAATTCACTGTTTAATTATAACTT
This sequence comes from Magallana gigas, assembly GCF_963853765.1. Classification (NCBI taxonomy): domain Eukaryota; kingdom Metazoa; phylum Mollusca; class Bivalvia; order Ostreida; family Ostreidae; genus Magallana; species Magallana gigas. Next base: position 55,269,109 of record NC_088856.1, on the reverse strand, counting down.
TATTTTGAACTTTACTTTTAAAATTCAACATCTGTTTCGTAATATTTTCTCACAGTTTATTTCTTACAAAGTTACTTATTATAATTTATTTAGTGATTGACACTTTTCGGACTCTATATGTGATTTCAAAGAGACAGAGTGCCATGTCTCAAGGACTGTTAATCTCTTCAAACAACATTCTGCAATTATCAGTTTTTCATATCTTGGACATCAAAGACTCATTGAGTTTATTTAATTATTTTATATTTGTAAACCTTTCACTCAGCTTACTTATGTCATCACTTGTCAATTTATACTTATTGTTCATATTCTTATAAATAGTTATGTACAATTGTCAATCGGCAGTCTGGAATACGGCGGCCAGCCTCGGCCACGTCCGACTCACCCAGAGTCTTGAGTCCGGAGGCCACTACTGGCCATATCCGACTTGTTTGTAAAATGTCTGTCTGTTAAAATGTTATAATGTTGCCATCGTTGAATCTCTTCCGATAAATACGGAATCCTTCATCACTTGGTTTATTTCTCTGGAACTGTATACTGGTGGACCTTCGGGAATACGGCAAACCTACCCTTCGTTTTTACCTTACGGCCCACAGCGCGCCTCAACCTTATACTACTTATACCTTCGACGCCAACATTCCCTCACCCCGTCCGTACTGCACACGGCGGATATACAGCTCCATGCAGACGAATTCCCTAGCACCGTAAAAATTGGTGGATTATGGCAAACTGTGTGTGTCTTGACGTCATGTTTTAGACTTGATCGTGCATCGTTGCGACAAAATATTCTGCTTGGGATAACAATATAATAAATTTTTTTTGCATAAACTAAGGTGTTGAGCATGCCTGTCGTGGAAAATATAAAACAGACAGCAACATTGTCTACGTTTATTTTTGAATTGACTCTCGTATATTTTGTGGATGCAGTTAAGGAAAGCATATCCTGGCATATATAGGGCGCACGTGTCATCTCAATATCCCTGCAAACTATTAAAATTGTTGAATACTTTTTTGAATGCTGGATTTGTCGAATATTGAATTCAGATCCAAAAAAGGCAGCTTTCGGAAATAAACTAAGTTAATTTTTAAATGATTTTTTTCCGTACTTGGAGGAGGGGTGGCAGTTTGGAAAAGATTCCCAGGGTCTAACACGTGGGGTATTTCGAGTTAATTTACCCAGCAAATGTCAGATATTTGTCTAAAATTATTAAACGAGGAAAGATGTGGACATGGTTTGCATTTATCATATAAAATTTTGTACAACTTTTCATTTGTTGAAGCTCTTGTTGAATTTTTCACCCTTTTATTGTAGATTACATTTAAGTATATGCGAGTTTATATCACTTAAACGTAAATTTAATTTGCATGACTGATCAAAGAGAGATAACTCCTATTACATACATTTTAATAAGGAAATGAGGAGTGAAATTGATATTCACATGTACTACGGATAATAGCGAATATTGTATCAAATATTACTTTTTATGTCCGATCAAACATTTTAGCTAAAATGTCTTTTATAACAATATCTTGAATTTATTAGCATAAGACAAATGTAGCACAGAAACACTAAGAAAAAGAACGATAAACGCAGATATGAAACTGGAAAAATAAAATCAGACACGTAGCTACTGGAGGGGGGGGGGGGGTAAACTTATTTTGCCTACTGACATATTACTTAGAGTTACTTATATAATTCAAAAAATAAACTTGTGTCTCTACTTTTCTATCACTGTAAGAAAATATAGAAATTATATTGAAAAGCATTATAACAGTTCAAGAAGGTCGTAGTTACATCCTGTAATAAAGCCCTCACCCCCCCCCCCCCCCGAACCCTACGGATTAAAATTAGCGGAGTTTTCTGGGTTTTTTTTCAAGTCTTGGTCCCCTTCAACTTGGAAAAGCGATGCTACGTGCCTGATACCATAACATATGTAACATTTCTATCAGAATTCTATTATCTAGCAAAACATCGACTTTTGTAGTCTTTTAACTTAGTACTCCAAACATATTGACACTGTTTGCGCCAAAATCTTGTCTAGAACCTCATTGCCAACTATTCTATAATCTCCGCCCATACGTTGGTATAGGCTCATTTTGATTGAAAAAATAACGCAAGTCATTCAAATCCCTGTTGCAGTTACCCTGTATACATCAGAAATGTTATTTGCAGCACATTTGAACCTTTGTAGAAAAAATAAATAAGTTCGTAAATTTGACTAGGTTTTTTTTTATTTGCATTAAACAGTGAATTTTAACATTTCTGTATTTTTTCATGCGCGGATAAAGAGAGGGAGAGTCGGTACCCCCTGAAAAACTCAATTTCCTTACTTATAATTATAGTAAATTTCCCGAAAATATGACTCGGACCTCCTCTGGAAAAAAATTCTGGATCCGCGCATGCATTTTACACTGAAATGAAGAGTAATTGTGCTATTTTGAAAGTGGGGGGGGGGGGCTAGACTAATCCTAAAAAATATTGAGCCCCCCCCCCCCCCCCCCCCCCCCGCCGGGTTCCCACGCCTATGCTTCTTGTGACCTTTGACCTCATCCACTTGTCAGCATGTTTAATCTTCATAATGTTTACCAACATCGATGACTAAAGTCTTAAAATACAATAGTTTGACAGAACACTTACTGACGTATTAACCTATTGACCCATCAACCTTTTGAACTGGAAATATACAGGGGTCATGCTATAACAATGGGCAACCTGCTTACAGGGTATGCCTAAAATAAATCATCGATCCATAACCTGAGAAGATTGCTCCCTTCTTCGATTAGACCTGGCCATTGACAAAGAGGATGTTTTTTTCATTTCAGATGCAACAATCAGCATTGCTTCAAAATAGTCTTAGAATTAAATGTTACAGAGTTTAAAATTTCCAACTGATAATACAAACATTCAGACATTTTGCTCCATCCAATTAAATCTGAAAATCCAATTTATTTTTTTATATTTAACGCAAATACTTAATTTGTAATAAAACAACAAAATCCCTTTGATTAGGTAATAAAAATAATTAAAACAAGATCACATAATTGTACACAAATCATTTATTATAATCAATGATATACTCATCCAACAGAATGACATAAATTAAATGGGTTTTTTTCTTCAAACATTCACTTGTTCTCATTCTTGATATACAATGTTCATTAAACAGAATGTTTGATTGTATTCTTTTCAACTTTTAATCACAAGCATATATATATACACATGTATATATAATAGTTTGTTTGGAAAGTAAAATATTTATGCTGTCATTTTTTTTTACCATTAAAATCACTGCACAAAAACAATGAGTTTGTTACGATTTACATAGAGAAAATAAACAATTATAGTATTGTTGGTATGTAAAGAATATATGAAGGTGTTTATTTATTAACATAAACTAATTATATAATACAGATAATTAACTGTTATACACAAACAAGTATAATATATACAGTCAGTTTGTCAACATGTAATACATATAAACAATGTTACACTGCTGTGTAATGTTCTACACATATTGTATTTTCTTCACTTTACCTGTTAACTCAGTCACAAAGAGGTTGTCTCTGGTGTCCATACATAAACCCCATGGACGATGTAAATGACAGTTGTCAATGTAGCGGAGGAACTGTCCGTCCTGATCCAGGATGTGGATACGGTCGTTGTTACGGTCTACTGTCAGGATGCGACCCTGGCTGTCTGTTGTGATGCCGAATGGATCGAATGATTCCTTGGTAGTAGAGGGAGGACCAGTGTAGGTAAACCGGAGTTTCCCGGCCTGATTGACCACCACTACTGCATGGGCGTCATGGTCTGACACACAGATATCTAGGTTCCTGTTCTCACTGATGTATTTATAGTTACCACCAGATGAATAGAGAGGTTGTCCTTTGTCGTCGTACTGAATACTTTGTTTCTCTGTGGAGCCAGAGTAACACACAACTTTTGTTTGTTTACCATCATCACTGTCCATGACAACCAGGAGGTCACCAGAGGAGGTACTACAGACACCGTGAGGTATCCACCCCCGTAGTCTGATCACTGTCTGTATCTGTGTATTCTTCACTATGTTCACAGTTCTATCCCAGTAATCAGTATAAACTAGATCCCCACTCCTTGTCACTGCTATGTCCCATGGATCGTTCCCTGACTTGGTTTTGACTGACTTCACTAGTTCCCCACGGAGGTTGTACAGTCTCATGATGTTGTCATCACCACGCATCCACATCTTTTCATCACTCAGACAGGACACACTGTATAATGGTATACACTTGGTGTCTATCTGTGTGATGATCCGTGGTACATCAATGAGCGGTCTGTCCGGGGGAGAGGACTCAGCACCGGGAGATTCCATGGTGTAGCCATGTTCTTCTGTTTTGATAGATGACGCTGACAGAGAACCAAACTGTTGATAAAGCTGTTCTTTGTTGATCTTCTGAGGGGTAAAACTTGGTAAGGACACTGTGAGTTTAGGAGGCAATCTTCTGAATTCATCATTCCTGGATTTGTAGGCAGAGACACGGCTGACATCATTGGAGTCCAGTAACGTCTTTAGTTCAGTAATGGTCTGTGTGATTTCAGAAATGGTGTGTTTAATTTCATCTTCCTGTTTGTCTAAGACAGCCAGGTGTTTGGTGTCCGTTTCCTCCATGTTAGATTTCATGTTTCTGATAATGGTGTTTATTTCTCTGTGCAAGTCTTCTCCATGTTTGTCGATTTCTGTTGTTAATTTCTGGGAGTTTTCATTCAGAGCAGATTTTTGGACTGGGATAATGGATGCAATCTCTTGGTATTTAAGATAAATGGATTTCTCTAGTTGTTGTAAATCTTTTTGAATTATTTCTTTCTTCTTGTCCATGGCTTTAGTTATTTCAATAAATTGATGGCCAATGTGTTCTTCAGAGGAAAGACATGTTGCACAAATAGGACTGTTACATTGCTCACAGTAATGTTCACATATTTTTGAGGGATGTTTTTGACACTTTGGAGTATATCCCCTCTTTTTAAATGGTACCACTTTGTGTTCTTTGGATTGATCAGATAAATGGTCCCCCTCACAGGCTTTACACAGATATTTGTTACAAATGACACAGTACATAGGGGGGCCCGGGGTCTCACAGAGATGACACCGTAACACATCCTGAAGGCTGTACTCAGGGTCCATGGTCAGACACTTTTATTCATGTTCTGAAAAATAAACACAAAAATTGGATTAATGATATATACAATAAAACTTACATATAATAAGTGAGATGAGTTCAGACAAATTCTTAACAGAAATGTTTCTATCATCTTGCTTCAAATAATAACACAATTGTTTATAACATTATCCTTTTATTTAAACTTTATAAATTTGAAGCACTGAATCTCTTTTGAAACTCAACTTCATTATTGAAAGACAGATTTATATAAGGAATAAGGAATCATTCTTTGAGTATTATGAGGTGATAATTTCGGTCGGGGCGTGATCAAATCCAATAAAGCCCAAAGGGCTTTATGATAGATTTGATCACACCCCGACCGAAATTATCATCTCATAATATTCAAAGAATGATTCCTTATTATTTATATTTATATAATTTTAAGCCATCATACGATTATATATTTGAATATGAATAAGCAAACCCTGCTGGCGCCTCGATTTGGCGTCATTTGTATTATGGGTTATATAGTACAAAATTGATACGTAGTTTTATCACAGGCAAAGACACTGAAAAATGTAAATATATGAATATGATTTCTAAAAAGTGCATTAATTTTGTCTTCATAAAAATCTCATAATAGATAATTGTTTTTAAAACTTACTACTGCATCAAACAAATTCAAACAATCTTTACTATTAAAATATATTGTACACATATATTTGTTTGCGTTTTTTTTTTTTTACTTTAATTGTTGTAAATTTTGTTACAATATTTCATTATATTCATTCTAAATAGTAGCATATTTGAAAAAAGATATATTTTTGTATAAATTTTTAAATAGAGTTTTCATTAGTTACTAATAAATATTCCATTCCTTTACAGTTCAGATTTTATTTTTATAAACAAGAGGCCAATAGGCCTTGACGGTCACCTGCATGAGTACCACATACAAACTCGTTTAAGTCTCATATATGTATTTAGTGAAGTTTCATTCTGGAGTAGAAAATTTATAATATTGTACAGACCACCTCCCTGCCTGAAATCTTTCAAAAAGGACAATGAAACCTATAACTTTTGCGAAAAACTTACAATTATAATAGAGTGCATGACCTGATATTGAAAAGATGCAAGATTCTGATATTAAATAATTTCCCCATATTTGTAAACTTTCAGGATATGTTTTATGTGCATATATTTTCACAGATAAACTGAACTCTTTCCAAATGGTTTTACAATGTCTTAAGTTAACTTTGATAGAAGCTTCATTCTTTCTCTTTTTTAAAAATGGGAATTTGCTTATTTCTTTCATAGAAATTCCTGAGCAGAATAATATAATAAGACAAATTTATAAGCCTACCTCAGCCATAACCCTTGCCTTACATGTATATGTAGGTGACATAAGATGACAGCTTAAAGTTTTTTTTCTAAATATGCAGTCAGTTTTTATTTTGTGTCAGCAGATGTTTTTTTTAAACATTATATATATTAACACTAATTGACCATTTTGGCCACACCCTGCATTAAGAACCTCTACCCTATACACTATATATGAGTGTTTTGGCCCCGCCCTAGATTCAAATCCCTACACTGGGAGACATGAAATTAAAAAAAAAATGATAGATGGCTTTTTTCCTTCTTTATGATAATGCAGTCAGCTTTTATTCAGTATCAGCAGAAGTAAAGTCTAAAAGAAGACTATTTTCTTAAACATTTAAATGCTTGAACACTATATGACTATTTTGGCCCTGCTCTAGAGTCAGAACCCCTACCTCGGGGGACATGAAATTTATGATTTTCATAGTGGGCTTCCTGGTCTAAAAAAATTCTATACTCAGTTTTCCTTACAGGTGAGTGGGAGTAGAGAAAATAATTTTTAAACATTATATGCTTTTACACTAAACATCCACTTAGGCCCTACAGTCAAAACCCATACTCCAGGGGACATGAAATTTATAATTTTAATGATAATTACTAAGTCAGTTTTTCATACAGATGTGTGAGAGTAGAGAAGAAGAATTTAAAACACAATATGCATTAACTCTATATGGCCATATTGCCGCCTCCTCCCCCCACCTACGGGTTGAACTTCTGACCCAGGGTGCCATGAGCTTCACAATTTAGGCAGAGGAGTTCATGAGTAACCATGCATTTAGTTTTTTCCCCATATGTGTTAGAGCTAGTATAAAGAAGAATATTTTCTAAGATTTAATACATTTACACTATATGGCTATATATTGGCCCCGTTCTAGGACCCAAACTTCTGACCAGGTGTCAAGAATTTCACAATTTAGTTTTAACAAAATTAATATACCGTTTATATATACATGTATGAGATTATATAAAGAGGAAGATTTTCTAAGATGTTATACATTTTTATTATATGGTAATTTTCGCCCCACCCTAGAGTCTGAACCCTGACCCAGGGGCAATGAATTTCAAAATTTTGGTAGAGGGTGTTATGTATACATCATAACCATGCATTTCCTTCATACATGTATGTATCGGTGTAGAAAAGATTTTTAAAATTTGTTAATTTATTGTTAATTTAATGCAGACATGCAGTGTCATGCAGGCATGACGGTCGGCACACACAGTCATGACGACGAATGAAGACCAACTGCAATTGGTCACCTGAGTGACTCAGGTGACCTAAAAAATGCTACAGGTTGCTGTTTTTGTCCATTTTTGTTATTCAAACAAAAAATCTGTTCATATTTTCTTCATTAATTTTCAATTAAAGTAAGCTGATACATTTCAGCAATATTCATTGATATAGAACATTTATACTCAATGGAAACAAATTAAAGATTATAAGCATTAGATTTAAATTTTCAACAATCAGAAAATAACAGCTGACAATGATTAACACTTAACGAACTATACACACCTTTATAAAGGCCTTTAACTCAAAATGGCGACATATCTTTAATGTTTACCATTTGTTTACACTTCCTTGTTGATGGTTCTCCCTGGCAGCCTGTAAAAATCACGTGATTGGTTTAAATAAAACTTCCGGGTAACCCCAAAACGAGATTCAATACATCATGCGCTGATCGGGGTGGGGGATGGGGGTGGGGTCCGAAACATCCCATCTTTTCGTTTTTTTTTTTTTATTTCTTAGTTATACATAGTGAAATTACCGAAAATATCCACAGGCGCCTGTTTTAGACAGGAGGCCTATTTTCTATACACATTAGAATACCTCCTGTATGAAACAAGCGTTAATCGCTGCCAAAAAATATCCCTCGTACCCCCCCCCCCCCCCCCGGATCCGCGCATGATACTTTGTGCTTCATGTAGTTAATTGTTAAAGAACAGTTAAGATAATCTTATTCATCTTAGTTAAATTGTAAAGGTTAATGAGTATCATGATAAACATGTACTAGCCGACAGAAATGAAGTCTGGCTTATGAACTTCAACATAACGTTTGACTTATGAATTGATGTTATAATATGTGTGTGATCGGAAGAACACTTTTGTGATTCCAATCTTATGAGTTGATATATAAAATTAAACTCCCTGATGTGTAGGTCTCTATATCTCTTCTTCCAGACCTAGTTTTTCTCCGACTTCATCACGTCCACTGTCGTCTGTTCTGTCTGTCTGTTGACTGGTCCTCTGTCTCCATGTAAGAGGAACTGGGTGGTTTCGCCCTCGTTACACGCGTGCTCTGAGATGTTTCGCCCCTGATTAAATACAAGTAATAAATCATGTAAATAATTGAAGCATAGATAGGTTTTATCCGATTACCTGCAATTATATCTTTAAGAATCCGTAATGTACTATCAAATTATGGATTTTTTCAAATAGACAAACCAAGAATTTAGTTTATTTTGCGACATTTTTTTGTCAATCTGAGTCTTGCAATAATATATTTGATACATGTACCAGTAAATGTTGCAACATATAACGTTAGTTATGAATGCCCCATCCAGGCACGTAGCATCGAGGGTGGGGGTGGGGTAGAGGGGATGCAGGAAACAGCTAAGTATGATCAATAGCAGGCACGTAGCATCGGGGGGGGGGGGGGGGGGGGGGGGCAGCCACTTTTTCACGCAGCAAAGATTTTTCTTAAATTTACATTCAAAAAATTGAATTTACATGGAGTTGGCCCACCACTTTTCTGTGACCCTGTACAAATTAAATTGAAAATAAAGATTTAAGTGAAAAGTATACCCCCCCCCCCCCCAACGTATTAGGATTTTCAGGATTTTGGTAACATCCCCCCTTTTTAGGCGGAAGCGCCTATTGCAATTGCTTTTATGACCTTCTACGTCAAAGGTCAAATTCCTGCCCTTTTTCATGGTAAATCTATCGGATGTTATTTCAACTAAGGGCATACAACTCTCTACCACCCCACCCCCCCCCCCCCCCCTCCCACCACCACCACCACCGTTCGACCGTTCGTTTAAACATCGTTTTTGATAATAGGACTGTGGTATGTCTCTAAATTTTTACTTCATCGTTTTAATTATCCATTGAAAATGCTTAATA